>NC_041393.1:549958221-549963777 GCF_002162155.2 Triticum dicoccoides | reverse complement strand
CGACGGCGTTGAAGGGGATCTCCGGTGACGGTGAGCTCGGGCGAGGTCGGTGCGGTGGTCTCGGGCGTGGCTACGGCGAGGGGGTGGCGGCGACGGCGTCGGCCATGGCTGGGGCGTGCGAGGGGGAGGAGCTGGAGAGGAGAGGGGGTGTCTGGGGGGTTCGGGGGAGAGAGAGAGGCCGATCCTCGACGTCACCTGGCGAGGGGAGCGGCGAGGCGGCGAGCAGGTGCGTGGCGCACGCCGCGGTCGCCGTCGGGCACCTGCCTGCCTGCCTGGCCGGCAAGCAGCTCGCTGGAGCGGTGCTGGGCTGGGCCGGCAGGTGGGCCGGGGCAGGCGCCAGGTAAGTTTTTTTCATTTTCTTCTGTTTTCTGTTTTTTTAATACTTCTGCAACTTTGTTGAATTAAATAAAATACCTAGGCAAGTTCAAAAATCACCAAACTATTCCTGGCCCATAGTTGGATTATTTCCAACATGAAACATTTTAGTTTGGAGATATTTGAGCATTTAAATATTTTATATTATTTTAAATGCCCAAATTCAAATATTTATGATTTAATTCAAAAACCCTAGGATGGCCTAGGAAAATGTGCACCATTTTTGGCAGAGGTTCTGAACCAAGACAAAAATGATGGGCATTTTAGAAGGGCATTTCAGGTTCATTGAAAATTATTTTAGTAAACCCTAGTTGGTTTCAGAGGGGACTGGGGGTTCTGTCATCCCCATTTCAAGTTTCTGATGAAAGAATAAACATGATGCAACACTCTAATGCATGACTAGCTAGGTTGTGACAAGGTGTCTTCTAGTTATTCGCCGTCGTTGCCATGTCTTTGGCTTGCGTGTTGCATTTTCCCATGTCATCATATGCATTTCATATCATGTCATCATGTGCATCTCTTTTTGCAGACGTGTTCGCCTCATGCATCCGAGCATTTTCCCCGTTGTCCGTTTTGCAATCCGACACTCCTATGTCCTCCGGCGTTCCCCTTTTGTCTCCTGTTGTGAGCGGGTGTTAAACTTTCTCGGAATGGCCTGAGGTTTGCCAAGCGGCCTTGGTATAGCACCGGTAGACCGCCTGTCAAGTTTCGTGCCATTTGGAGTCCGTTTGATACTCCAACGGTTAACCGGGTAACCGTAAAAGGCCTCTTTTGTGTGCAGCCCAACACCCCTCCAAAGTGGCCCAAAACCCATCTAAGTCTCTTCCATACTCTCGGTCGTTCGATCACGATCGTGTGGGCGAAAACCGCTCCTCATTTGGACTCTCCAAGCTCCCTCTACCTATAAATATGTGCCTCCCGTCCAAATTCGCGGATGAATTCCCCCGAAACCCTAGCCTCCACCTACCTCCGCCGCCGGACGTGTCCGCCTCCGCGCCGGACATGTCCGCTTCTCCGCCCCGACCAACCGCGCGTTGCCACGTGTCCGCTTCTCCGGCCCGTTCGCCGCCCTCCAGCCTCGCCGGCGGCGCCCAGCGCGCCCGACCTCCGCCGCTGTCCTCGCCGGAGGTCGCGACCGCCCGCCGCCTCCGGTCACCCACGCCGCCGCCGGAGCCCCCTCCTCTGCCCTCTCCGACTTCTCCGGCCGCCTCGGCTTCCGTGCCCGCGCGCCAGATCCAGATCTGAGAAGAGGTTGACCCCGTTTTCCCACTAAGTCCCTGATATTTTTTGCATAACTTTGCCCTGTGCATCGCATCATAACTCCGCATCCGTGGCTCCGTTTTGTGCGTGTAATTTGTCAAATTCTTCGCCTCGACGAGTAATTCATTTCATTCCATTGCGTCATGTTCATTTGAGTACATCTTGATGCCCGAATCATCGTTGTAAGAGTGCTATGTGATGTTAATCTGCTGAAACTGTTATAACATGCTCATTTGTCATTTTTGCCATGATTGATGTGTGCATCCTATGAGGTTGATGTCTACATGAGTTTTGAACTATGTTATGCTATCTTTACAGTGGTGCTATCCATGTGTTTTTGTGAGTCTTGTACTGAGTGCATCAAGCTTGTTAAGTAGTGTACTTGCTGTTGCTGTTTGCCTGACTGATTCTGTTATAATATGATGCTATGTAAACCTGCTGCTACAAGTCTTTCCATGCATAATCTGGAGATGTTCACTAAGGATATTTTGTTATACATGTCATGCTCTATCCATTCATGCGCCTGGTTGCATTTTTAGCCTGCTGTAACATGTTTTTATCTTGCTCCAAACTTGCTAAATAATGTTGCTGTTAGCCTTTTAACATGAAGTTCAGTTTTGGCCATGTGCTTTTCTAGTGATCCATGCACCCTATGAACTTTCTCTTGCCATGCTTAGCTTCATAAACATGTATTCTTGCTGTTGGTTGCCTTTCCATGCCATGTATTGGTCTATGGTGAGTGGTTCAAGCTCACCAACATGCCTACTTATTGTTGTTCCTGCCATGTATGAATCTGTCATATAACTTGCCATGTTCACATGGGTGCCATCTTATCTTCTGATCCTTTTTGGCTCATGGTAAGTAAGGGAATTTTTCTATGAAATTATTAGATTCATGCCATGCCTTTGTTTGCCATGATAAGTTCCTGTAACATGTTGTTTGATAGCTCTAAACATTGCAACCTGATGTTATTTCCGCCAAGCCTGAAACTGTTATTATTTGCAATCTTCCCATGTCCTTTTGAGCATGTTCTAGTGTTTTCTGGAGATAGCTCAGTGTTCATGTTTTGTCATGCTTTACCTGTACTTCATGCCCATGCCTTTTGTTATTACGTTGAGGTGCTGTAGCATGTTTTTTGATGCTTGCAAGTTGCCTAGTTGCCGTTTTGGACAGCTTGTCCTTTAAACTTGTATAGTGTATGTGTTGAACCGTTGCTCCGTTTTGAGTGTGCTCTATATGAAACTTGCTTAGATTTGCATGTAGTTTCATATTATCATGTTGCATCATTGTTTTGAGGTGTTTGCTTGATGTTTGTATGCATTTTGCATCAATGCCATGCTTAACTTGTTTTGCTCATATCTTGTAGGCCGTAACTCCGAACTAAATGAACTTTATATGTAACTTGACTAGAATTTCGTGTAGATTCTCTTGGTGCTCTTTAGCTTGCTGTTTAACAACTTGAATATAAGGTTTATTCAGTTCTGGACCAATTTCGAAATTTGCATATGAGGACTTACCGGATTTGTTATATGTTGTTTACGGCCTCATTTAAACTTGCCTTGATGTGTTGTTCTTGTTTGCATCATCTCTTGCCATGAGTAGCTTCATGTAGCTTTGTCATGCATCATGCTTGGTTGTGCATCATGTCTTGTTTATGTGTGGTGTGTTTAACTTGTTGTGTGCTTCTTCTCGATAGTTCCCATTACGTTGCGATCGTGAGGATTCGTTCGTCTACGCTTGGTTCGTCTTCGTGGTTTCATCTTCTTCATGGACTCGTTCTTCTTCCTTGCGGGATTTCAGGCAAGATGACCGCTACCCTGGATCTCACTACTATCATTGCTATGCTAGTTACTTCGTTCTATCGCTTTGTTGCGCTACCTATCATTTGCTCTTCAAGCCTCCTAAATTGCCATGAACCTCTAACCTTTGACACCCTTCCTAGAAAACCGTTGTTTTGGCTATGTTACCGCTTTGCTCAGCCCCTCTTATAGCGCTGTTAGTTGCAGGTGAAGTTGAAGATTGCTCCATGGTGGACAGGGTTATGTTGGGATATCACAATATCTCTTTTATATCATTAATGCATCTATATACTTGGTAAAGGTTGGAAGGCTCGGCCTTATGCCTGGTGTTTTGTTCCACTCTTGCCGCCCTAGTTTCCATCATACCGGTATTATGTTCCCGGATTTTGCGTTCCTTACGCGGTCGGGTGATTTATGGGACCCCCTTGATAGTTCGCTTTGAATAAAACTCCTCCAGCAAGGCCCAACCTTGGTTTTACCATTTGCTTCACCACTAGCTACTTTTCCCTTGGGAGTCGCTCTCTCGAGGGTCATCTTTATTTTAGGCCCCCCGGGCCAATGCTTGTCTAAGTGTTGGTCCAAACCGAGCGATGTCCGGCGCCCCCTGGGTAACCAGGGTCTATGCCAACCCGACGTCTGGCTCATCCGGTGTGCCCTGAGAACAAGATATGTGCAGCTCCTATCGGGATTTGTCGGCACAGTGGGAGGTCTTGCTGGTCTTGTTTTACCATTGTCGAAATGTCTTGTAAACCGGGATTCCGAGACTGATCGGGTCTTCCTGGGAGAAGGTATATCCTTCGTTGATCGCGAGAGCTTATCATGGGCTAAGTTGGGACACCCCTGCAGGGTATTATCTTTCGAAAGCCGTGCCAATGGTTATGTGGCAGATGGGAATTTGTTAATGTTCGGTTGTAGATAACTTGACACCAGATCCGAATTAAAACGCATCGACCGAATGTGTAGCCGTGATGGTCTCTTTTTGGCGGAGTCCGGGAAGTGAACACGGTTTCTGTGTTATGATTGACGTAAGTAGGAGTTGAGGATCACCTCTTGATCATTGCTAGCTTCACGACCGTTCCTTTGCTTCTCTTCTCGCTCTCATTTGCGTATGTTAGCCACCATACTTGCTTAGCCGTTGCTGCTACCTCACCACTTTACCCCTTCCTTTCCCATTAAGCTTTGCTAGTCTTGATACCCATGGTAATGGGATTGCTGAGTCCTCATGGCTGATAGATTACTACAACAACAGTTGAAGGTACAGGTTATGCGATGATCATGACGTGAGAGTGATGTTTACTTGTTTTGGAGTTCTTCTTCTGCTTCTTCTTCGATCAGGGGATAGGCTCCAGGTCGGCAGCCTGGGCTAGCAGGGTGGATGTCGTTTGAGCTTCTGTTTGTGTTTCATCCATAGTCGGATGTTGCTCTTATGTATTGTGATGTTGTATTCGTGTGGCATTGTATGCCTCTTGTATGTATCCCCATCTATTATGTAATGTTGATGTAATGACATCCACCTTGCAAAAGCATTTCAATATGCGGGTCTATCCTTGGTGGGACCATCGAGTTCCTTTTGGATAGGGTCGCATATTGGGCGTGACAAGTTGGTATCAGAGCCTCGACCGACCTTAGGAGCCCCCTTGATTGATCGGGTAGTTTGGCCGTTATTGAGTCTAGAAGAAAACTGTTTTGAAGTCTAGTTATATCGGAGAGTAGGAATTCTTTTTACTCCTCAGCCCCTTCGTCGCTCTGGTGAGGAATCTTGACGTAGGTGTTTTGTATTACTCCTCTTCCCATTCAAATTTTTCTTTAGGTTCACGCAATTGGTTTTCCGATCGTTGGTTCTCAGCTCTTTTCATCCGGTGCATTTCTCGTCAATTTGACTCGAGCCTCTTCATCTTTGCCAAGTTCAATCCTCCGTTGTCTTCTTTTCCCACCCGCCCACCCTTTTGTCTTCTCGAAGCCGGAGTCCGTAATCGAGTATCCATCCTACTCGTGCAAAATCTTTGCTTTCTTTCCTCAATGTTTCCTACCAGTGTTTTCTCTTCAACATATCCGTCGGTTCCCCCTTCCAAGTTGCCTTTGTTTTCCCGCCCTCCCACCCTCTTCTTCCCGGAGTTTGAGT
>NC_041393.1:549955196-549957893 GCF_002162155.2 Triticum dicoccoides | reverse complement strand
TTCGTCCATCAATTTCATTCATGTGGAGCCTCTTCAATCTTCCCTCAATTATTTCAACCGGTGAATTCTCGTCTCGTTCGTCATTCTTCATCTCTTTTCTTTTCCGGTGGACTCAATTCAAGTTTTTCGGTTGATCATATTCTTTTCCTTGGATCAAGTGTTTTCCCTGCTCGTTTGCCTCTCATGAGTTTATCCTTCCGGAGTGTTCAAGACATCTCAGGAGATTCATCTGTGTTCGAATTAATTCGAGGTTGTCACCTCATTCAAATATTTCAATTGTTTCGGTGCTTCATCTATCTGTTCAACATCTCTTTCTAACGGTGTTATCGCTTTAGTGGGCCCTAACCCGTAGGTCTTTTCCCAGGATCTTACCTGACTCTTCTAATTCCCCCCGGAGTTATTCTCAATTCTTTTCAAGTGTGACATAAGAATGGATCCCATCAGTCACATGCCTTCTCCAAGATCGCTTTCAAAATCATTTTCTTTGTTGGTTCAACCTCATCGCTTGTCATTCTCCGGGAGTATCTCAATAATTTTGATGGTTTTTCTCGTCGTCATTTGAAGACCGAAGAAGAGTTTTTCATCTAAAGCTTGTTTGTTCTCTCGAAGATTCGTGGCGCTAGCTCGACGTTATCCTATCAAATTGTTTTAGGTCATGCAATTCTTTTCATCCATCCGGAGCATTCAGGAGTTGCTTTCTCTCTCGATCATCTGGAGGCCATCTTTTCGGAATATCACTCCGTTCTAAGTTTTTCAAATTCGTTCTCCAATTATTCCATATTCGTGCCCGTTCGTTCGTCTCAATATTCTTCCAGTGCTTTGTTCAAGTGTTCTTTAATCAGCTCGTGATCTCTTCGTTCTTTTGCATATAAATCCCCTCTAGCATTTTGGTTCTTCTAATTCTTCCCGGTGATTCATTCTCTTTCATCAGCCATTTTCGAATTCTTACGGTGGTTCATTCAAGATTCTTTTTCTTTGTTTATCATTTTAATCCATTCGTTCTATCCAATCCTACCGGTGGTTCATGAAGACCTTCTCAAGTTTGCGATATGTCACTTCTCAATCATTTTCAAGAAGGATAAGTAGTATGCAAAATCCATTGCTTGTCATCAATTTAATTTGATGAAGGATAAGCATACGATAAATCTTATTCTTATTTCATCCAAGTGAGTAATCCCTTCCTTTGGAGTTGTTCTTGGTGAATAAATTCTACTCCCAAGTGTTTTCATCTTTTCTTTTCTGGAGTTCAAATTTCCTCGGCCTTTTCGTCGGAACCTTTATCCAAATCACCGCAAGCTTTAATCTTATTCTTCCATCCTTCATTCTATCTCATCATCCTTTTATTACCGGAGTTCTTCATGGTGGTTCTTCATGATTTAATTCATTCTTCAAGAGTTCATCAAGATTCTTGTTGGAGGAATTCAAGTATCTTTTCTTCTCACGTCTCGAAGTGCAAGTAATTTCTTTGTTTTCTTTTTAAGTGGAGTTTTGCATTTCTTCGTTCTTCTCAGCTATCCAATCATTTCCGTTTGTGGCCGGTTATCACCTTATGATCTTGAGATGTTACCTATAAGACCACAACAAGCTTATTCTTTCGTTGTTGATTTTCTCAACAACTTCATTCAATCCTTCCTTCTAAGTTCTTTTCATTCAATTATTTCAATTCCTCCGGAGGCATTGCTTTGGTCATCTCGTCAAGTGCCATCTCTTTGGGTGAATCTCGTATTCTATTCTTTCCATGTTCAGTCAGAGTGTCGCCTAAATCCTTTTCAGTCTTATTCGTTTCTCATCTCATTCTAACCGGAGTGGTTTCATAGTCTATCTGATTCTGTGAGCTTTCGATTCTCGTCATTCTCATCGTTCCTCTCTTCTTCTCGAATGCTCTCGATTCCTTGCTTATTCTCTTGAGTTCTTGTTTCACCTCATCCCTTTTTCCTTCCGTCTCCGTCCTAAGATCTCGGGACGAGATCTCTTGTTAGTAGAGGAGAGTTGTAATGCCCCGGTTTCGATGCGCTAGGTGTCTTCCAGTTATTCGCCGTCGTTGCCATGTATTTTGCTTGCGTGTTGGATTTTGCCATGTCATCATATGCATTTCATATCATGTCATCATGTGCATCTCTTTTTGCATACGTGTTCGCCTCATGCATCCGAGCATTTTCCCCGTTGTCCGTTTTGCAATCCGACACTCCTATGTCCTCCGGCGTTCCCCTTTTGTCTCCCGTTGTGAGCGGGTGTTAAACCTTCTCGGAATGGCCTGAGGTTTGCTAAGCGGCCTTGGTATAGCACCGGTAGACCGCCTGTCAAGTTTCGTGCCATTTGGAGTCCGTTTGATACTCCGATGGTTAACCGGGTAACCGTAAAAGGCCTCTTTTGTGTGCAGCCCAACACCCCTCCAAAGTGGCCCAAAACCCATCTAAGTCTCTTCCATTCTCTCGGTCGTTCGATCATGATCGTGTGGGCGAAAACCGCTCCTCATTTGGACTCTCCTAGCTCCCTCTACCTATAAATATGTGCCTCCCGTCCAAATTCGCGGATGAATTCCCCCGAAACCCTAGCCTCCACCTACCTCCGCCACCGGACGTGTCCGCCTCTGCGTCGGACATGTCCGCTTCTCCGCCCCGACCAACCGCGCGTTGCCACGTGGCCTCCCGCCGCCGCCCGCCACCGCGGCCCGGCGAACCCGTAGCGGGCCCGCCC
>NC_041393.1:549941898-549954823 GCF_002162155.2 Triticum dicoccoides | reverse complement strand
GCCCAGCGCGCTCGACCTCCGCCGATGTCCTTCGCCCGCCGCTACGCGTCCTCGCCGGAGGTCGCGACCGCCCCGCCGCCTCCGGTCACCCACGCCGCCGCCGGAGCCCATTCCAACCCCGACCTCCTCCGCCCTCTCCGATTTCTCCGGCCGCCTCGGCTTCCGTTCCCGCGTGCCAGATCCAGATCTGAGAAGATGTTGACCCCGTTTTCCCACTAAGTCACTAATATTTTTTGCATAACTTTGCCCTGTGCATCGCATCATAACTCCGCATCCGTGGCTCCGTTTTGTGCGTGTAATATGTCAAATTGTTCGTATCGACGAGTACTTCATTTTATTCCATTGCATCATGTTAATTTGAGTCCATCTTGATGCCCGAATCATTGTTGTAAGAGTGCTATGTGATGTTAATCTGCTGAAACTGTTATAACATGCTCATTTGTCATTTTTGCAATGATTGATGTGTGCATCCTATGAGGTTGATGTCTACATGAGTTTTGAACTATGTTATGCTATCTTTACAGTGGTGCTATCCATGTGTTTTTGTGAGTCTTGTACTGAGTGCATCAAGCTTGTTAAGTAGTGTACTTGTTGTTGCTGTTTGCCTGACTGATTCTGTTATAATATGATGCTATGTAAACCTGCTGCTACAAGTCTTTCCATGCATAATCTGGAGTTGTTTACTAAGGATATTTTGTTACACATGTCATGCTCTATCCATTCATGCCCCTGGTTGCATTTGTAGCCTGCTATAACATGTTTTTATCTTGCTCCAAACTTGCTAAATAATGTTGCTGTCAGCCTGTTAACATGAAGTTTAGGTTTGGCCATGTGCTTTTCTAGTGATCCATGCACCCTATGAACTTGTTCTTGCCATGCTTAGCTTCATAAACATGTATTATTGCTGTTGGTTGGCTTTCCATGCCATGTATTGCTCTGTGGTGAGTGGTTCAAGCTCACCAACATGCCTACTTATTGTTGTTCCTGCCATGTATGAATCTGTCATATAACTTGCCATGTTCACATGGGTGCCATCTTATCTTCACGTCCTTTTTGGCTCATGGTCAGTAAGGGACTTTTGTTCTATGCAATTAGTAGATTCATGCCATGCCTTTGTTTGTCATGATAAGTTCCTGTAACATGTTGTTTGATAGCTCTAAACATTGCAACCTGATGTTATTTCTACTAGACCTGAAACTGTTATTATTTGCAATCTTCCCATGTCCTTTTGAGCATGTTCTAGTGTTTTCTGGAGATAGCTCAGTGTTCATGTTTTGTCATGCTTTACCTATACTTCATGCCCATGCCTTTTGCTATTACGTTGAGGTGCTGTAGCATGTTTTTTTGATGCTTGCAAGTTGCCTAGTTGCTGTTTTGGACAGCTTGTCCTTTAAACTTGTATAGAGTGTATGTGTTGAACCGTTGCTCCGTTTTGAGTTTGCTCTATATGAAATTTGCTTAGATTTGCATGTAGTTTCATATTATCATGTTGCATCCTTGTTTTGAGGTGTTTGCTTGATGTTTGTATGCATTTTGCATCAATGCCATGCTTAACTTGTTTTGCTCATATCTTCTAGGCCGTAGCTCCGAACTAAATAAACTTTATATGTAACTTGACTAGAATTTTGTGTAGCTTCTCTTGGTGCTCTTTAACTTGATGTTTAACAACTTCAACATCAGGTTTATTCAGTTCTGGACCAATTTCGAAATTTGCATATGAGGACTTACCGGATTTGTTATATGTTGTTGCCGGCCTCATTTAAACTTGCCTTGATGTGTTGTTCTTGTTTGCCTCATCTCTTGCCATGAGTAGCTTCATGTAGCTTTGTCATGCATCATGCTTGGTTGTGCATCATGTCTTGTTTACGTGTGGTGTGTTTACCTTGTTGTGTGCTTCTTCTCGATAGTTCCCATTACGTTGCGATCGTGAGGATTCGTTCGTCTACGCTTGGTTCGTCTTCGTGGTTTCATCTTCTTCATGGACTCGTTCTTCTTCCTTGCGAGATTTCAGGCAAGATGACCGCTACCCTGGATCTCACTACTATCATTGCTATGCTAGTTGCTTCGTTTTATTGCTTTGCTGCGCTACCTATCATTTGCTCTTCAAGCCTCCTAAATTGCCATGAACCTCCAACCTTTGACACCCTTCCTAGCAAACCGTTGTTTTGGCTATGTTACCGCTTTGCTCAGCCCCTCTTATAGCGCTGTTAGTTGCAGGTGAAGTTGAAGATTGCTCCATGGTGGACAGGGTTATGTTGGGATATCACAATATCTCTTTTATATTATTAATGCATCTATATACTTGGTAAAGGGTGGAAGGCTCGGCCTTATGCCTGGTGTTTTGTTCCACTCTTGCCGCCCTAGTTTCCGTCATACCGGTATTATGTTCCCGGATTTTGCATTCCTTAGGCGGTCGGGTGATTTATGGGACCCCCTTGACAGTTTGCTTTGAATAAAACTCCTCCAGCAAGGCCCAACCTTGGTTTTACCATTTGCTTCACCACCACCTACTTTTCCCTTGGGAGTCGCTCTCTCGAGGGTCATCTTTATTTTAGACCCCCCGGGCCAATGCGTGTCTAAGTGTTGGTCCAAACCGCGCGATGTCCGGCGCCCTCTGGGCAACCAGGGTCTATGCCAACCCGATGTCTGGCTCATCCGGTGTGCCCTGAGAACGAGATATGTGCAGCTCCTATCGGGATTTGTCGGCACAGCGGGAGGTCTTGCTGGTCTTGTTTTACCATTGTCGAAATGTCTTGTAAACCGGGATTCCGAGACTGATCGGGTCTTCCTGGGAGAAGGTATATCCTTCGTTGATCGCGAGAGCTTATCATGGGCTAAGTTGGGACACCCCTGCAGGGTATTATCTTTCGAAAGCCGTGCCCGCGGTTATGTGGAAGATGGGAATTTGTTAATGTCCGGTTGTAGATAACTTGACACCAGATCCGAATTAAGACGCATCAACCGAGTGTGTAGCCGTGATGGTCTCTTTTCGGCGGAGTCCGGGAAGTGAACACGGTTTCTGTGTTATGATTGACGTAAGTAGGAGTTCAGGATCACCTCTTGATCATTGCTAGCTTCACGACCGTTCCTTTGCTTCTCTTCTCGCTCTCATTTGCGTATGTTAGCCACCATACTTGCTTAGCCGTTGCTGCTACCTCACCACTTTACCCCTTCCTTTCCCATTAAGCTTTGCTAGTCTTGATACCCATGGTAATGGGATTGCTGAGTCCTCGTGGCTCACAGATTACTACAACAACAGTTGCAGGTATAGGTTATGCGATGATCATGATGTGAGAGCGATGTTTACTTGTTTTGGAGTTCTTCTTCTGCTTCTTCTTCGATCAGGGGATAGGCTCCTGGTCGGCAGCCTGGGCTAGCAGGGTGGATGTCGTTTGAGCTTCTGTTTGTGTTTCATCCGTAGTCGGATGTTGCTCTTATGTATTGTGATGTTGTATTCGTGTGGCATTGTATGCCTCTTGTATGTATCCCCATCTATTATGTAATGTTGATGTAATGATATCCACCTTGCAAAAGCGTTTCAATATGCGGGTCTATCCTTGGTGGGACCATCGAGTTCCTTTTGGATAGGGTCGCATATTGGGCGTGACAAGTACCTCGGGCTCCATCTCCAGACGCCTAAGATCTTCTTCCCCTCCTCCGACAGCAAAGTCTGCCAGAGCATCCTCACCGGCCAACCCAATCACGCTGAGATCGACATGGCTTCGCCAAAGAGGTTGTACACTTGTTGCATCTCTTTTTTACTCTACATGTTATATATATGTCCACTGAGCACTCGTAGTAACGGGAAATACGATTATTTTATCCTACTATATGACAAGCAGTGAGGTACTAGGCAACTTAGCTATCCGTGATGGACTCTCTTTAACGCCATCATTATTTATCTCTGCGCGTTTGAGCTGTGCATTTGTCGATGGGCCTGGGAGTTAAGCTAGTATGGTAGTGGCCTGGGTCCAAAGTAATAGAAGTAGCACAAAAACATTTTTTTAGTGTAGGATTTTCCTCGCTCAAGCCTACCTACTAGAATCGCCAGTGCTTGAAATGAAAAGTGAGGAATTGGAAAGTTTCCTATGGTACTACTTTTCATGAATTTGGTGTAAAGGAATGGAGCAAAGGAAAACTGTAGGATTTGTTCTTTTAGTGTCTCCTTGAAAGAAAAACCGTAGGAATTCTAATTTCCACTTCTCCTCCTTTTCATATTCCTATTCATCAAGCACAAGACTAAGAGATAGTAGCATAATAGCATTATAACCGTACATTTTCTTGTGGTTTGACTTAATCTCACCATAATTTTTTGCATCATGTGATCTTCCAATTGTTGTGAATCAAACACCCAGATTGGCAGAAATCCTGTGTTTTTAAATTCTCTGTTTTGCACGTGTATTCCTATCCTATTCCTGTCTATTTCCTATTCCCGCATTGTTAGAATCCTCAAATTCAAACAAGCCCTTACTCAATTACTTCTGTTACAGATATGTGTCAAAGAAAACCTTGTGTGGTTTGTCCTGCTCCTGCGGCGCTGTGTTCCACCCCAGCTCAGCTGCTCCAACGATGGAAGGGTTCACCACAGCAGGGATCCGCTCTCCAGACTGTCTTCGCCGCCTCAGATCTTCTTCCCCGCCGCTGGCAGCCACGACAACTACATTACCATCATCAACTGAGCAGATGACCTTGAGGACTACACGGGTCCGCAATAGAGGTCGCACTCTTCCATGTCTGCTTACGTTATGCGTTGCTTAATATGATGACATGCTACATTATCGTCATGTTCACCTATTAGACTCCGAGTCAGGTCCAAATTAATGCTGAAACTTGAGTTTTTAAATGGTTGTGGGGTACATATTGGGGCAGCAATCAGTACTATCTGTCTACTATCTGGTTAATCTCCGGTGTCTACTATGAGTTTCATGTTGGGTGCAAACAAACATTAAAGGATCCATTATCTGTATTTTTTAACTAATGCTATTATCTGCCTGCTATCATTGGTTTTGGGTCTATCCACAGTTTTCTACCATCACTCTGGATTTGTGCATGCACTCCTTACATAATCTCACTATGTTTTATTCCTATGCATGCCAGTTATTGTACACAATTTCTCTCATTTATCGGAATCAGGCGATTCAAGCGCCTGGAGTTTCATCTCGAAACCCTCTTTCCGAATAATCAACTCAAACAAGTTTTTGTCTCTGTAAAATTTGACCCTAGTTCAGATTAGTAAATGGATCTTGTTTCTTTCGCCATTTGAGTTTCGTTGTTCCGTTTGGTTTGATTCTTTTTGTTAACCGGAGTTCTTAAGTTGAACTCTCTGGTCAACCTCTTTCAGTTGAAGTTTCATTTGTGCATCTCTGCTTGTTGCTTATGTATGCTATTGTTTGTTTGCGATAGAATTCCCGGAGTGCGAAGCGTGTTACAACGAGTCTCTAGGATTCACGGATCGTCAGCAAGGAAAGTAACACTTTGATCATACTCTTTTCATACCTTGTTTTTATGCATTAGATTCAACCGTCAAACATTGCATGGTTAGGATGTATTTAATTTGCGGGTTGGGAAGTAGATGAAGAGGTAGGAACCTATTGCCCTGTTACTCTCAAACCCTTGGGAGTTACTTCTATGTATTGCTTATGTTGCTATGCTATCCTCATAGACGTGGATTGGGTTGAGTGAATCCATGACAGATGTGAGATTGTTAATTAAAGGTTTAACTTAAGGTGCCAACCCTAATACACATCTGGGTGGATTGAGGCACCTGGGGAACCCAGTGTTGTCTGTTTTATTTTGTAAATCCCGGGGTACCCGTGTGATCTTCCTATGGACCGCCACCCAGGCTCCAAGGGAACTGCGTTTATTCATGCTAGAAACTTCCGTGTGCAGCCACAAGCTATTATGGGCTCTAGCAGAGCTGAGTAAGTTACGTGAAGCTCTTGAAGAGGTAGATCAGCAGGTAGTGGGTTTTGTAGGTTTGGTATGGTCTACCTGGAGTAGAGAGTTAATGTTTCTGAAAGACTGTGTCTCGGTCATCCGTTTCTCAAACACCATGTAGTGCGAGAAATCAACGGAGGTGATCGAGTCTTGTGGGGAAAAGTGCGCAAACCTCTGCAGAGTGTGCAATCTAATCATGATTAGCCGTGTCCCCGGTTATGGACAATTCTGAGTATCTAGTACTTGAGTATTCACATGTATCTCATCACTCTTAACTAATATTGCTGGGTTGTTAATTTACCTTAATTGGGATTGAGTTGGGGTTGTACCTTCTCAATGATGTTTCAACCACCATGATAGTTAAATTAAAATTTATTCCTTTGCTGTAGGGAAAAATTTGCTTTCCGCAAAACTGTAGCCATAGAGCTTTCCACCAGCCAAATATGCATGTAGTGGTAGCCTTATTCTGTTATTGCTCTATTGTGTTACTTTGCCAGCATATTCCATGTGCTGACCCGTTCTCGGGCTGCAACGTGTTATGTTGCAGACTTTTCAGATGAGGAGTAAGGTTCGATAGGTCGTTGCCGTGCAGCTCAGCTATGCCGTTGGAGTTGATGGACTCACTTTATCTTCCAAGCCTTCCGCTGTTATCGTATTAGATGGCCTTAAGCCATATTATTGTAATAAGTTCTCTTTTGAGACATTCGATGTAATAAGTGTGTGATTGCTACTCTGTTATAAATCCTTCGAGTACTGTGTGTGTCAGCATTACCGATCCAGGGATGACACTGAAGCACAGAGACTTGACCATCTGAGGTCGGGTCGCTACAAGATGGTATTAGAGCACACGCTGAGTGTAGGACACAACCACTAAGATAAACCATAGGTCACTCTTCTCTACTCATTTTCTGATCCCTCTCCATTTTTCCACTCTTTAGGATGACGGAGATGAAGAACAAGTTTGCACAACCGGATGAAGACACACCTTTTGGACGCCACTTGAAGGAAGTCACTAGGTACCTGAACATTGGAATACCAAGCTTCACCGGGACGTACAACGCCACGTTACCACAAGAAGAGCGCTGGATGATTCAAGTACAAGTTCCAGGAAGGACATTCTCGCCAACTTCCAAGCCCATAGAGTTTTCTTTCGAAGCACCCACCTGGAGCCTTGGCAAGAGTATGGCAGCTCACATTACCATGGGACGCATTGGAGAAGTCTACAACAGGGAGCTTAAAGACACCATATATCAAATATGTGGGCGTCGAGACGAGCAATGGGAAGTAATCAGCACCAAGAAGGATAGATCCATTACAGCTTACATCCAGGAGCTAAACCAGCACATTCGACGTCAGGAGAACCAGATATGCGCAGACATGATGGAGATGAAGAAGGCGAAAACTAGGATCATCGAGCTAGAGGAAGAACTCAAGTTTACACGCGATGGATATGAGGAGGAAATCAAGACCCTACTGGAGAAGAATGACAACCTAGTCAAGAAGATCGGAGTCCTCATGGGAGGATCAGCACCAGAAGAAGAGGAAGAAGATCCCACTTGTCCGGACAACTACATCATCATCGACGACACCGATTTCGATCCAAGTGATGATGACTACGAAGATGAAGCTGGAGCAGACATCATGTAGTCTTCCACCGATCAAAATTTCTAGATGGCCACCATATAATAGTAGTATTCCCCCATGTAATTAGTAGTAGTTGAGCACTTTTGCGATAGTCCTAGACCGTCTGTATGCCCTTGCTTGATTGATTGAATGAATGTTTGTGTTTGCCTCATATGCATATGGGTAGTGTTTTTCCCCTAGATCTTTTTCTATTCTAATCTCTTCCATCTAAAACCCTCATATGCCTCCGAGACGTGACCCTGGTTTTGTTTTCCCGCCGGAGCTCACCCAGTTGATCCAGCAGTAGAATGCCTTGATGCAATTGCTAGTTCAGAACGAGGGCAACAACAACAACAACAACAATGCCAACAACAACCCGCCGCCAGTGGATAATTTAACCCGTTTCCTGAGGCTACAACCGCCGGTGTTTTCTAGTAGCACCAAGCTAATAGTTGCTGATGATTGGCTAGGCCGTATTGGAAGGGAGTTAACCACCGCAGGATGCACGGATGCTGAGAGGGTGCGCTTTGCCGCACACCAATTGGATGGACCAGCAGCCGCATGGTGGGAGAATTACACGGCTACTTTTCCTATAGCCAATGTCACTTGGGACCAGTTCCAACAAGCTTTTCGCACGGCCCATGTCTCGACTAGAGCCATGCATATGAAGAAGCATGAGTTTTGCAACTTACGCCAGGGGAACCGTATTGTGGCCCAGTACGTGGATGAGTTTAGCAAGTTATCACGCTATGCCCCTGATGATGTGGCCATAGATGCCGTGAAGCAGGAGAAGTTTATGGAAGGGCTGAATGATGAGATGAGTATGCAGTTGATGGTGGCAACTTTCAACAACTACCAGGAGTTGGTAGATAAGGCCCTAATGATCGAAGGAAAGCAGCAGCAAATTGAGAGCCGTAAGAGGAAGTATGGACAAGGGAAGTACAACTCAGGAGCTCACCAGAAGCCTCGCTTAACCCCGAACTCGGGAGGACTTGTTCATAACCATGGAGGTCATAACCATACTGGAGGAGGATCGCATAATCAAAATGGTGCGAAGAACGGGAATGGGAATGGAGTCAACAATAATCAGAATCGCTCTAACCCATCTACACCCGCCAAGAGGGACTTAAGCCAAGTTATTTGCTTTAAGTGCAGGAAGACAGGACACTATGCCAATGACTGCCCTGAAGGAAGGAATGGAAACGGAAGTGGGAGCGCTGGGAAGAAGCCCAATCCATTCAACAAAGGACAAGTGAACCACGTTAACGTGGAGGAAGTTGAAGAGCAGCCGCGCGCGGTAATAGGTAAGTTTTTGGTTCAGTCATTTACCGCTCTTGTTCTTTTCGATACTGGTGCATCGCATTCATACATATCAAGGGGATTTGTGGAAAAGTTTAAGTTACCAACCCAAACCCTTAGGACCCCTCTTTTAGTGAGCTCACCTGGAGCAGAATACATGGCTAGCAGATGGTGCACCCAGATACCCCTAATCATTGGCACGCATGTTTTCCATCTGACCTAATCATCTTGGAGTCACAAGGATTGGATGTGATATTAGGTATGGACTGGATGTCAAAGTATGGAGGAAGTATTGACTGTGCTAGCAAGTCAATTTATCTTACCACCCCGGAGGGAAAAAGGATTAAGTATGTATCTAGGCATGTGCCTAGGAGGAGCCAAGTGAATGCCCTCACGGGAGTTGTAAAGGAGGAAGTGCCTGTAGTAAAGGATTTTCCGGATGTTTTCCCAGAAGAGTTACCAGGCATGCCGCCGGATCGAGACATCGAGTTTTTGATAGAGCTATTGCCAGGTACAGGGCCAATATCCAAGAGACCCTATCAGATGCCCGCAAATGATCTGGAGGAAATTAAGAAGCAGATCAATGAGTTATTGGAGAAAGGTTACATTCGTAGGAGTTCGTCACCTTGGGGAGCACCAGTACTTTTGGTGGAGAAGAAGGATAAATCCCTAAGGATGGTTGTTGATCACCGAGCTCTGAATGAAGTAACGATAAAGAACAAGTATCCCTTACCGATGATTAATGATCTGTTTGATCAGTTGCAAGGAGCTAAGGTGTTTTCAAAGATTGATCTACGATTGGGATACCATCAGTTGAAGATCCGAGAGAAGGATATACCAAAGACAACATTTACCACACGGTATGGATTATATGGGTATACGGTCATGTCATTTGGACTGACTAACGCCCCTGCCTATTTCATGAGTATGATGAACAAAGTATTCATGGAGTATTTGGACAAGTTTGTTGTGGTGTTTATTGATGATATTATGGTATACTCGAAGAACGAAGAGGAGCACGCTGAACACTTGCGTTTGGTTCTCGAAAAACTCAGGGAACACCAGTTATACGCCAAATTCAGCAAGTGCGAGTTTTGGTTGAAGGAAGTTGGATTTCTTGGGCATGTTATATCAGGAGAGAGTATAACAGTAGATCCCAGTAAGGTTCAGTCAGTCACTGAATGGTTGGCACCCACTTCAGTTGGCGAGATCCGCAGTTTCCTTGGACTGGCAGGATACTATCGGAGATTCATTGATAATTTTTCCAAGATTGCTACCAATGACTGAATTGCTAAATAAGGATACTAAGTTCAAATGGACAGAGGATTGTGAGACAAGCTTTCAGGAGTTGAAGAAACGGTTGACTACAGCCCCAGTGCTGACATTGCCAGATATACATAAGGAGTTTCAAGTGTATTGCGACGCCTCATGCTTGGGACTTGGATGTGTGCTTATGCAGGAAGGAAAAGTTGTTTCGTATGCCTCACGACAACTGAAGCCACATGAGTTGAACTATGCCACGCATGATTTGGAGTTAGCAGCCGTAGTGCATGCATTGAAGACCTGGAGACATTATCCCATTGGAAACCATTGTGATGTGTACACGGATCATAAGAGCTTGAAGTACATTTTCACACAGAAGGAGTTGAACCTCAGACAGAGGAGATGGCTGGAACTTATAAAGGATTACAATATGAAGCTACACTATCATCCAGGAAAGGCCAACATCGTAGCAGACGCTTTGAGCCGGAAGAGTTATGCTAATATCCTTGAAAGCAAAGGATTGCCAAAGGAGTTAGCTATGGAGATCATGGAACTTCGATTAGATATTGTTCCAAGGGGTTTTCTTGCAACAATGGATGTTCAGTCGATGTTGTTGGATAAGGTTCGAGAAGCTCAGAAAGAGGACAAAGAGATTGCTGAGATAAGAGAGAAGATGGGCGAAGGTAAAGCCAAAGGTTTTCGCGAGGATGAGCACGATACCTTGTGGTTTGAGGATCGAATTTATGTGCCCAACAATTCGGAGATCAGGAAGTTAATACTTCAGGAGGCCCATGACTCACCATACTCGATTCACCCCGGAAACACCAAAATGTATTTGGACTTGAAGGAACGTTTCTGGTGGACTGGTATGAAGAAGGATATTGCCGAGTATGTAGCCGTATGTGATGTATGTCAGAGAGTGAAGGCAGAGCATCAGAAGCCAGCAGGACTGTTACAGCCTATGCCAATACCCGAATGGAAGTGGGACAAACTTGGCATGGACTTTATTACCAGATTACCCAGAACCAAGGCAGGATATGATTCAATATGGGTAGTTGTGGATCGGTTGACCAAAGTAGCTCACTTCATCCCAGTGAAAACAACGTATACAAGTGCAAAGTTGGCCAAGATATATATGTCCAGAATCGTATGTTTTCATGGAGTTCGAGGAGCATCGTATCAGATAGAGGGACACAGTTTACTTCAAAGTTTTGGCATCAACTACACCAGACTTCGGGTACTAGATTGGAGTTCAGTACCACTTTCCACCCGCAGACAGATGGACAGACAGAGAGAGTCAATCAGATTCTGGAGGACATGTTGAGAGCCTGTGCGCTAGATTATGGATCTAGTTGGGATGACAATTTGCCGTACGCAGAGTTCTCATATAACAACAGCTACCAGGCCAGTTTGAAGACGGCACCGTTTGAAGATCTGTATGGACGCAGATGTAGAACACCATTAATGTGGGATGAGGTAGGAGACCGTCAGTTGTTTGGACCAGATTTGATCAAGGAATCAGAAGAGAAGGTTAAACTAATCAGAGACAGACTAAAGATTACTCAGTCCAGACAGAAGAGTTATGCAGATTCAAAACGCAAGGAAGTAACCTATGAAATTGGAGACAGAGCCTATCTGCGAGTATCACCCTTGAGGGGAGTGAAATGTTTTGGAGTTAAGGGAAAGTTAGCCCCAAGATTTGTAGGACTGTATCGTGTTTTGGAACGGATGGGAGAAGTTGCCTACAAGCTAGAGTTACCCGAAGGATTGTTAGGAGTTGATGATGTGTTTCACGTATCACAGCTAAAGAAGTGCCATGCCGAGATGGCCGATATACCGTTAATTGATACAGTGCCTTTGGAGGCGATTCAGCTGGATAGTAATCTGACCTATGAGGAGAAGCCAATAAAGATTCTTGATTTTGACAGTCGAGTCACTCGCAACAAGGTTATCAAGTTTTGCAAAGTTCAGTGGAGCCACCATACCGAGGAGGAAGCCCCCTGGAACGAGAAGAGGATATTCGCAAGGACCATCCGCACCTATTTTCTAGCCAACCCGAATCTCGAGGGCGAGATTCATCTTAAGGGGGGTTGG
The DNA here is from genome assembly GCF_002162155.2 of Triticum dicoccoides. Lineage (NCBI taxonomy): Eukaryota > Viridiplantae > Streptophyta > Magnoliopsida > Poales > Poaceae > Triticum > Triticum dicoccoides. Next base: position 549,942,607 of record NC_041393.1, on the reverse strand, counting down.
TTTGTAACATCCCAAATTTTCAATTTGGCATGTTATACATAGATCATTCACGCATATCATATTCTATTGCATTTTCGTTTGCAATCCTCGAAAATCCTAAGCAACTCAAGGACCCTCGGAGAGAGTTGGGGATTTTTCCGATTTTCATATTTGATTTTATCAAATAGTGAAGACGAGGATTTTTGATTTTAACTATTTTCTCTCCGGAAAAAAATTCATTTTAAATAAATAAATGAGAGGAGATAATATGACTTCTCCAAAATAATTGAAATATCGGAGGAAAAATGTTAAAACCAGTATTTGGTTTTTATTTGATTTTATTTGGAATTTTCTTTGCCCTAGAAAAATTTGCATGTTTTAAAAATTGCATTTTAGGGGCCAAGAATAGTTCATCTCGTTCTAAATATTCCATTTAGACGGAGAAACCTTGTTTTGGAATTTTTAGATTTTTATTTATTTTTCTAGGATATTTCTAAGTTTCGGCGGAACGTTTTTTTTAAAAGGACCCGCGCCCGACTGGGCCAAGGGCCCAGCCGAGCAGGCCGGCCCAGCCGCCTGAGCGCCACCGCCTTCCCCGCGTCGCCGCCGCCGTGTCCGATGCGGACACCACCACCGCCGCCGCCTTGCCCCTCCCCCATGCCGGATTGCCCCCCAACCTATAAATACCGCCGCCCCCCCTCTAAACCATCACCACCGCCGCCCATCCCGG
>NC_041393.1:549897843-549941467 GCF_002162155.2 Triticum dicoccoides | reverse complement strand
GCCCCTCGCCGAGCCCCGCCAGAGCCGCCCGCCCCGCTGGACGACCTCGCCGGAGGTAGCCGCCCATCGCCCGGTTTTTTAAGAGAAACCCCTTCGGTTTTTTAGAGAAAACCCTAGTTCGTTGTTTTAGATCGGTTTTATTCTCCGGTCTATTTGCTTAGCGAGCGTTCGCTCATTCATTCATTTTAAAGAACGTGTTCGTCGTTTAGTTTCTGCTAACGAACATTCGTTCGTTAAGCCGTTCGTTGTTTTTCTTTTTATCGAATTTATTCCGCGATTATTCTGATCGCGATTTCTGATCTGATGTTCGAACTAGTATATCTTTTCGCTCGTTTATCGGAATCAGGCGATTCAAGCGCCTGGAGTTTCATCTCGAAACCCTCTTTTCGAATAATCAACTCAAACAAGTTTTTGTCTCTGTAAAATTTGACCCTAGTTCAGATTAGTAAACGGATCTTGTTTCTTTCGCCGTTTGAGTTTCGTTGTTCCGTTTGGTTTGATTCTTTTTGTGAACCAGAGTTCTTAAGTTGAACTCTCCGGTAAACCTCTTTCAGTTGAAGTTTTGTTTGTGCATCTCTACTTGTTGCTTATGTATGCTATTGTTTGTTTGCGATAGAATTCCCGGAGTGCGAAGCGTGTTACTACGAGTCTCTAGGATTCATGGATCGTCAGCAAGGCAAGTAACACTTTGATCATACTCTTTTCATACCTAGTTTTTATGCATTAGATTCAACCCTCAAACATTGCATGGTTAGGATGTATTTAATTTGTGGGTTGGGAAGTAGATGAAGAGGTAGGAACCTATTGCCCTGTTACTCTCAAACCCTTGGGAGTTACTTCTACGTATTGCTTATGTTGCTATGCTATGCTCGTAGACGTGGATTGGGTTGAGTGAATCCATGACAGATGTGAGATTGTTAATTAAAGGCTTAACTTAAGGTGCCAACCCTAATACACATCTGGGTGGATTGAGGCACCTGGGGAACCCAGTGTTGTATGTTTTATTTTGGAAATCCCGGGGTACCCGTGTGATCCTCCTATGGACCGCCATCCAGGCTCTAAGGGAACTGAGTCTATTCATGCTAGAAACTTCCGTGTGCAGCCACAAGCTATTATGGGCTCTAGCATAGCTGAGTAAGTTACGTGAAGCTCTTGAAGAGGTAGATCAGCAGGTGTCGGGGGTTGGGTGCGACATATTCCAAAGGATGGCTTATCATGGTGGGGGCGAGTAGAACGTCGCTGGTGCCTGGAAACGGGATGAGGCGTAGGTATGCACGCCGGCGAATCTTACCCAGCTTTGGGGCTCTCCGGGGATATAACACCCCTACTGCTGCTCTGCGGGGTCTCCGCATGATCACTAAAGCAAGGTGACTACAATGGTGCTCCTTGAGCTGTATCGGGAGGTAGGAGAGAGCAAGGCTAGTCCTCTCCTTCCTTTGCTATCTGGTCTATCTCTATCAAGGTCCGAACCCTTTGCATGGGTGCCCCGGGGGGTTTATATAGGCCTACCCCCCGGGGGTACAATGGTAATCCGGCTGGGCGCGGGTCCCAGCCGTCTGTCTCTCATGCCGCCGTCCTTCCCGCCGGCTCCTGGGGCCCGCCGGCTGGTGGGTTCCGCGGACAGGCCTGACACTGTGCGGCGCTCCTGATGACGCAAGCTTGGTCATTGGGTCATGGCAACAGTGCCGCCGTCTTTCGGGCGATCAATGTCGCCATTCCCCATCCTATCTGGTTAATGGCTCGTGGGACCCTGGAGGGGAGGCAGCCGACTCCAGGGAGGCCGACTCCCACAGGGCCGTCCTCGGGGTGCTCAGGCCGCCTTCGGTCCACCCACTGACAGGCGGCCCCGCGTCTTCGGGCCGTACAGGCCGGCGTCATGGGTACAGTGTGTTGCGCACTGTGGCTGAGGTTAGGGCAGGCATGGCAACAGTGCAGCGCCTCGCCGGAGATCTTTCGGCGATATGGCTCACTGTAGCCATGCCAGTCCCTCGCAGGCAGGGAGGAATGGCCGCGTTGTGACCGTACCCTGCATCGGGCTTCGGGAAGAGTCATGGGCCGACTCCCAGAGTCGGCCTCTCTGGAGGTCGCCAGCTTGGAGTCGACTCGTCTTGGAGTCGCCGTGTGGGACTCGGCTTGTCTTGGAGTTGCCGTCTGGGACTCGGCTTGTCTTGGAGTCGCCGTCTGGGACTCGGCTTGAGGGGCGCGGCCTGCCCCGATGTCTTGAAAGATCCCGGTACCCGGGTTAGCCTACCCGTGGCCCATTACTCCGACAGTAGTCCCCGAAGCTGGTGAAGCCCCGCGGACACCGCCTTGTGGGGCTTCAACAGTTTCATCCTTCCCCGCACAGACTCTGGAACTCGGCTGCCGTCTTCTCCTCGGCCGACTTGTTGAAAGTCGGATTTTTTTCCAGCGAGGGGCCGCTGCTTGAAAGTCGCGGCGGGAAATCAGGAGGCGTATCCGATACGCTTCCCTGCTGCCATCGAGGCGGTCCTATCGCGTGGCGCCACGTGGAGAGGACAGTCTGCTCACCCACACGCGCAACAGGACGGGCCGTCAGGCGGGGCCCGCGACTACCGCGCTTCGGCATACGAACAGATCCGTTGCGGTCGTGGACGGTTGGCTTCCCCACGTCGTTATTGCGCGCAGTAACTTCGTGGGGTAAATCGTGGGGCGGCGTGGGGCTTCGCGCACAGTTAATCCCACGCCCGCCCCCTCGGCTCCTCAGCCCGCAGGGCTATAAATAGGCGGGGAGGAGCGGGGCGGCACCGCACGCGCACCCTTCTCGCCCATTCTCCCGCCTCACGTGCCTTCTCTTCCTCCTGCCCCCGCTGTCGAGTGAGAACACTTCCTCACCGCGGTGATGAGCTCTTCCTCCGCCGCGGCCCCCGCCGTGCGCTCCGGCGTATGAGACGGCTCGGAGGTGGAGGAGGAACACATCGAGTTCCTCCGCTAGACCTGCCGTCTCCCCAGCGCGGACCTCGTGCGCACCCGCCCCACGCCGGCGGGGGAGATCCGACCGGCGCCGGAGGAGGGCGAGCGGGTCATCTTCCGCCCGCACCTCATGCGCGGCCTGGGACTGCCGGCGAGCGGTTTCTTTCGCTCGTTCTTGGAGTTTCACGGCCTTCAACCACACCACCTTACTCCAAATACGGTGGTGTTGCTCTCCGCCTTCGCCACTCTGTGCGAAGGTTTCCTCGGCGTTCTCCCCACCCTCGAGCTGTGGGGAGAATTCTTCTCTTCGAAGCTCGGCACGCACGTCGCCGGCATCCCGGCTTAGTGCGGCACCTACGTCGCGGTGCGGCGCTCGACGGCTGACAACCCCTTTCCTCCCATCTCGCTGATAAAGTCGGTGAAGATGTGGCAGTGCTCGTACTTCTACGTGAAGAACCTCTCCACCGACGGCGACTGGGTCAACCTGCCGCCCTTCAACGGTGCCCCCCTAACTGGGAGGCTTCCCAGCTGGTCTCACTGAGCCAAGTCGCTGACTCCCTCCGGAGCCGCCGCCGTAGCGCGCCTCCGAGTCTTGCTACAGTCGGAGGGCCTCGTCGGATCTGACCTTCTGGCCGCCTTCGTGGCGCGCCGAGTCCTCCCGCTCCAAGGCCGGCCTCACCTGATCAGTCAGATGAGCGGCCTCCGAGATCCGAGTCGGATGAGCACCAAGGAGATGCCCCGCAAGGAGGTGGCGAACTTGGTGAACTACATCGCGCATTGCGAGTTCACAGAGGACTGGCAATTCGGCAAGGAGCCGTATTCGCGCGACAACCCCCCACAAGTGGTAAGTCGCATCTCCCTGCAATTTTGTCTTTTTTTTGCGGCTGACTCCGGCTTCTAACTCTTGTTGGTTTCTTCTGGCTAGAACCCCCTCATGGAGCCTGTAGCCGGCGCTACGAGACAGCCCCGCGAGTACGTCCCTGACCGCGCGGACAGCGACGTCGACGACCCCGACTTGGGGGCGGCGGCGATGGAAGCCGACGCTGAAGGCGGCGGAGAAGGGGCAGACGGCGGCTTCAGGCCCTCGGCCACCTTTGCTGACTGGCCTAAAGATGACGCCAACGGGGAAGTCGCCCCACGCCAACAGCCGAGGGCCGGCCTGGCTAGCCATGGCGGCGCGAAGAGGCGTCACGCCGGGCCGAGTGCGCCCGGCGGCAAACTGAAGAAGTTCAAGGGGGCGGTCGCCACGACGAAACGGGAGGAGGCGGCCGCGAAGGCCAACCGCTTCCGAAGGGAAGTGAGAAGGCCGCCGCTGGTCTCAGTGTAGGTCTTCACGCTCTTTATTTTCTTTCGTTGAATCTTGCCCGAACTTTCCTTTATTCTCCCTTCGTTCTTCTTCAGGGCCCCCCTCTCCCTCGAAAGAGTCGCCGTCCCCTCTGTCATGGGGTCGGCAGAGACGTCCGCCAACACTCGGCGGCCCGATCCCGCCGCCGACCTCCGGGAGGCGACGGAACGGAATGCGCAGGAGAAGCGTGACGAGGAGGAGGCCGACCGCATGGAGAAGCTGCAGGCCGAGAAGGCGGCCGCCAACGCCCAGAAGAAGGTGGAGGACGCCGAAGCCGCCCTTGCGGCGAAGCGGCGTGCTGAGGAGGCCGCGCGTTGCCGAGCGGCGATGCTCGTCCCCCCATTGTCGTCAGCGCCGCCGGCTCCGGAGTTCAGGGGCAGACCGAAGAGGTCGGCACCGAGAACCCCCTCGTAGAGGAGGGCGGCGAGGCTTCAGGCTCGGACACCCTCGTGCCGCCTCCGCCGCCTTCGCCACCGTCTGGAAGACCGCACGGCAAACAGCCGGTGGGCTAGTCGGAGCCGCCGACCGCGGACGAGGCCGAGGCGCGGCTGCTTCTTCAAGTTGCCACGCCGGTGCGCCGCCGTCTTGAGAGGACGACCTCGGCGCCGCGACCTCGGGAAACCGGCACCACCAGCTCGGCGAGTCTGGACGTCGAGGCCTCCAGTGCCGCGCCCACCGGGTGGTTGCGCGGAGGCGGCACCAGACTGCTGAACCAAGCGCTCCTGGACGTCCAGGCGAAGCTGCGCGCTGAAAGTGACGCCCTTCAAGTCTGCACCAGGGCGCATCTGGCCGTGCGGACATCTGTCCGAGTACGTTTTCTTCTTCTTTCTGATTCTTGTTTTTTCTATGGGGGCGCGCCAGCGCACCCACTGGGTGTAGTCCCCGAGTTCCGAGCCGGCTGCTGAGCAGGTGGTTCAGAACTCCTTCTGGCGAGTTCCGAATACTGACTTTGCCTTCATTGGCTTTTTGTAGTAGTATCATAACCTCCGCGCCACTGCCTTCAACCGCAATGTTGAGGAGTTGAACAAGCGGACCGCCGACTTGGTGGAAAGCCGGGGTGAGCTCTTCCCTTCCTTCTTCGCGGGGCAGCGCTGGCGCACCCGCGGGCTGTAGTCACCGAGATTCGGGCCGACTGCTGAGCAGTCGGGCCGGATCTCCCTAGCGATCTACTTTATTTATGACTTGCTTGTCTCCTCTTTCGTTCTTCAGGTGCCAACGCCGCTCTTCAGGAGCAGCTGGGCGAGGCCAACACCGCTCAGCGTGCCAAGGAGGAGGAGTGCAGCAAGCTTGCTAAACAGCGTGACCTGCTGGCGACGCAGCTGGCCGAGCAGAGGGAGCTGCTCCAGAAGGCGCATGACGAGGCCAGGACACGGGAGGCCACCCTTATGGCCGAGTTCAAGATCGAGCACTCCGCCTGGACTGATAGGGAGGCGATGCTGACTTCCGGCTACCACGAGATCGAGGACATCATCGATGGTAAGTTTCTTTCGTTTCTTCGGGCTTCCGACTACGTGTCAGGCCGGCTTCTGATTTTACGACTTTCTTCTTTTTTGTCCTGGCAGACTTCTTTCCTGGTCATTCACAGGCAGTCCCTCTGGCCATCGAGGCTGCTCGAGAGGCGCAAAGGGCAAAGGGTGAGGAGATCGCCGCTAATGCCCCCCGAACCATCGACGAGCAGCTCCTGAGCATTGAAGCCCATCTTCGTCCAGCTCACCGGCTGCTGCGCCGGCTTCAGCGTGCCGGCACCCAGGCGGTTGCCACCCTGTGGCCAGATATGCCGGCTCTGCGCACCGCCAGTCGGACTGCAGACTGGCTGGAAGTCGCTGCCGGCCGTCTTGAGGCTTGGAAGGGCTCCTCGACCCGGGCCGGAGCACGCCGGGCCTTGGAGTTCGTCAAGGCGTGGTATCTGGGGCTGGACCTGGACCGTCTGGCCGCGTTCCGGTCAGAAGCCCAGGCCGAGCTGGAGGCCGTGGAGGGCGCCCTTGTCGAGCGCGCGGCAGCCATCGCCGAGTACACGGACACCAACGTCTTCGTGCCCGAGCGGGCTGAAGGCGGCGAGTAAGTGCCGCCAGACTGGTTCGGGATGAACCCGGAGTATGGCGAAGACTCGGCGGAGGTGATCGACTCCAGCGCCCAGGAGGAGGACGAGGCGGAGGACGGAGGCGAGGCGGAGGCGCCAGAAGACGAAGCAGGCGGCCAGCCTTAGCTTGATCGTGCCTCCAGCAACGAGCCGCGTGGAGACAAGGCGACTGCCACCGGAAGCGACCAAGCCGAGACCGCTGAGCCGACTGCCCCGGCACCCGACACCGCCGTCTCCTCCGATCCTCCAGCCCCGAAGACCGCCTCCTAGGCTGCTTTTTTTTCCGCCTATGTTTATCTGTCTTTAGTAATCTTTTGAAGACTTGTTAGGTTCGAACAATTCCACCCGCGGGGTGTATCATGAATTTCTATTCGAAAATTCGGCCAAGGGCCTATGTAAATATTTATCCGATTTCCGCCTTTCCTTGCTTATTGCTCCTTAGGCTTTTTCCTTTGCCGTCTTCCTTTAGTTGCCGCCTTGCCGGCTGGACAGCCGCTCTGCAGACTGTCGCTAGGTCAAGTGCTTGGCTACTTCGGGAAGGCAAGTACTTGGCCGATTAGAGTTTCTTTAGCAAGTCGGCTAGAAAGCGACAGGCCGACTATCCAAAAGTCGGCCGTCTTTGATAAAAGCTAAGACGGTGAGCCGACTACTCATGAGTCGGCTCTGCAGAGAGAGGTTGGTAGCCGGCTTGAGCTATGCATACGCTTTAGGTCCTTAGCCATTTTTTTCATATGTGCGCTCGTTCTTGCTTGTTCTCCGCGTACCAGCAGTCGCTCTGCGAGCTGCGGCTTTCAACAGGAGACGGCTTGAGTGCAACACATTACTTGTCCGACTGCAGGAAGCATTTCATAGCGCAAGACGGCAAGTCCCCGGGCCGACTAGTCGGACCCGGTGCCAGACGGTATGATAAAAGGAGTAGCATATTCGGAAGCGTGATTCTTATCATACAGATAACAAAAAAAGGCAGTCCCCGAGCTCGTCTCGGGGGGGCCAAGGTCTTAGTACTTTAATACAAAGGGGGTAGCGCGATACATACTGCATCAACTGTAAAACCTTCGAAGAAGATTTGCGTTCCACGGGTGCTCTGTTTCTTTGCCGGAGTCGTCCCTCTTCCGTGCTCGAGGCTTCTGAGCATCGATTAGGTAGTAGGCATCGTTCCCTAGCACCTTGCTGATGATGAAGGGGCCTTCCCAAGGTGACGACAGCTTGTGCTGGCCGGCTGTTCTCTGAATCAGTCGGAGCACAAGGTCGCCCTCTTGAAACGATCTCGGCTTGATCTTTCGGTTGTAGTATTGGCGCAGACTCTGCTGGTAGATGCCGGACCGGCTGAGTGCCAATAGTCGGCCTTCTTCCAGCAGGTCGACACCGTCTTCAGCTTCCTCCTCGGTGTACATGGTGACTCGTGGAGAGTCGAACTCTATATCCGTCGGGATGACGGCTTCGGCACCATAGACGAGGAAGAAAGGCGTGAAGCCGGTTGACTTGTTTGGAGTCGTGCGAAGACTCCAGAGGACGGCTGGTAGCTCCTCGACCCAACAGCCGGCCGAACGCTCGAGTGGTTCGACCAGTCGAGGCTTGATGCCGAACAAGATGAGGCCGTTTGCTCGTTCCACCTGGCCGTTTGACTGCGGATGGGCAACGGACGCTAAGTCCAGTCAGATGCCCTGCGTCGCGCAGAAACGGGCCAAGGCGCCCTTGGCAAAGTTTGTGCCGTTGTCGGTGATGATGCTGTGCGGTATGCCATACCGCACCGTGATGTCGGCGATGAAAGTCACTGCAGTCAGTCCGTTCAACTTCTTGATGGGCTTTGCTTCTACCCACTTGGTGAACTTGTCCACCGCGACAAGTAGGTGAGTTAGGCCGCCTCGGGCCGTCTTGAATGATCCTACCATGTCCAGGCCCCAAACTACGAAGGGCCAGGCGATGGGGATTGTCTTTAGAGCGGAAGCCGGCTGAAGTGGCTTGGAGCAAAACATCTGGCACCCCTTGCATTCTTGGACTAACTCTTTAGCCTCTTCTAGGGCAGTCGGCCAAAAGAAACCGTGTCGAAAAGCTTTGGCGACGAGTGCTCTTGAAGCCGCATGGTGGCCGCACTCGCCCTGATGAATGTCTCTGAGGATTGCTTGGCCTTGTTCTAGCTCTACGCAGCGCTGGTAGACGCCAGTGACGCTGCGCCTGACTAGCTCTCTGTTGACTATGGTGTATACTGCTACTCGGTGTTGCACTTGCCGAGCCAGGATCTCATCTGTCGGCAACTCTCTGTTCACTAGAAACTTGAGGATGGGCTATGCCCATGAGGGTGCTGCTATCTCTTCAACTGCTACCACAGCGACTTGGACAAGGGTGGCCGGGCTGGGAGGCGGCGGGCTGGAGTCCGCGGCCGTTTGCTGGATTGACGGGGTCCCTCGGCCGACTGGCGCAGTCCCCGGGCCGGGCTTTGAAGTCCCCGGGTCGGCTGGCGCAGTCCCCGGGCTGAGCTCAGACGTCCCCGGGCTGGCTTCGACTGTGGTTTTCTTGGGGCCGTCTGCTGGGGCTCTGGAGTCGGATCCGACTACTTCTGGAGGGGCCGGCACAAAGATGGAGTCTGACTCTAGTGAAGGCTTGATAGACGGCTTGAGGAGGCGCTGTAGAGCGACGCCGGAAGGTATTGCTTGGCGAGTGGAGCTGACTCGTGCCAAGGCGTCTGCTTGATCATTGTCATTTCTTGGCACGTGAAGGAATTCGCACCCCTTGAAGTATCCTTTGAGTTGCTGCACCAGGAAGTGGTAGCTCGCCATGTTCGCGTCTTTGGCGTCCCAGTCGCCGGATGATTGCTGTACCACCAAGTCGGAGTCGCCATAGCACAGGATCCGGCGAATGCCGAGTTCTTTGGCAAGCCGGAGCCCATGAATGAGCGCCTCGTATTCGGCGACATTGTTGGAGGCGGCGAAGTGGATCTGCAGCACATACTTGAGCTTGTCGCCCTTAGGGGAGGTGAGGACGACGCCGGCTCCCAGGCCGGTGCGCATCTTGGAGCCGTCGAAATGCATCCGCCAATGGGTGGAGTCGGGTGCTGGCGGCAGGTACTGGGTCTCAGCCCAGTCGACGAGGAAGTCGGCCAGCGCTTGCGACTTGATGGCGGTGCGGGGCTGGTAGTAGATGGTGTAAGGAGCCAGATCTATAGCCCATTTGGCTACTCGGCCGGAGGCGTCTCGGCTTCTAATGATCTCGGCCAGCTGAGCCGTGCAAACCACGGTGGTTGGGTGTTCTTGAAAGTAAGGCTTCAGCTTCTTGGCGGCAAAATGCACGCCGTAGCACATCTTCTGGTAGTGAGGGTAGTTTTGCTTGGAGGTCCACAGTACCTCGCTCAGGTAATATACCGGCCTCTGGACAGGGAGCGCCTTGCCTTCCTCCTTGCTCTCAACTATGATGACTGTGCTGACTACTCGGCTGATGGCGGTGATGTACAAGAGCATGGGCTCTTTGGGAGTCGGAGCCGCCAATATAGGGGGAGTAGTCAACATCTTCAGTTGGAGAAATGCCTCATCCGCCTTGTGGTTCCACTCAAAAAAGGTGGTCTTCTTCATCAATTGATACAAGGGCAGGGCTTTCTCGCCCAGCCGACTGATGAATCGGCTGATGGACGCCAAGCAGTCGGTGAACTTCTGCACATCTAACAGTCGGCTGGGTACCTCCATCCTCTCGATGGCCTTGATCTTCACGGGGTTGCACTCTATGCCACGTTCGGAGACCAGGAAGCCAAGGAGCTGGCCGGCTGGTACTCCGAAAATGCACTTCTCAGGGTTGAGCTTGATCTGGAATCGGCACAGATTCTCAAAGGTCTGCTTGAGGTCTTCCAACAGCATTCCACGCTTCTCCGTCTTCACCACCACATCATCCACGTAGACATGGGCATTCCTGCCGAGTTGCTTGAGGAGGCACTTCTGCATGCAACGCTGAAAGGTGGCGCCGGCATTCCTCAAGCCGAACGTCATTGTCAGGTAGCAGAAGGCTCCGAATGGTGTGATGAAGGAGGTCTTCAGTCTGTCCACCGGGTTCATCTTGATCTGGTGATATCCTGAATATGCGTCTAGGAAACTCAGTAGCTCGCATCCGGCTGTGGAGTCTATCACCTGATCAATTCTTGGCAGGGAAAACGGGTCCTTTGGGCAGGCTTTGTTGATGCTTGTGTAGTCGATACACATCCGCCATTGCTTGTTCTTCTTTAGCACCAAAACCGGGTTTGCCAGCCACTCTGGGAAAAACACTTCCATGATGAAGCCGGCTGCCAGGAGCCGGGCTATCTCTTCTCCAACAACTCTTCTTTTCTCTTCTGACAGGCGGCGCAAGGGCTGCCTAACGGGTTTCACATCTGGCCTGATGTGTAGCTTGTGCTCGGCGAATTCCGTCGGTACACCTGGCATGTCCTTAGGGGACCATGAAAAGATGTCTCGATTCTCACGGAGGAAATCGACGAGCTCGCCTTCCTATTTGCTGCCAAGGCCTGTGCCTACGACAGCGTGCCTCTCTGGGTGCTCCGGGTCCAAGGGTATCTTCTTGGTTTCTTTCGTCGGCTTGAATGATCCTTCTGCTTCCGACTCCTTGGGGTCGGGAGACATCTCTGGCTGCTTTCCTGCCATTGCCACGACCCGGTCAAGGAGCCGCTTCTCAGCCGCGATCACCAGGGACTCGGCCAGCCGACTGCTTTCGGCCGCGCAAGCGGACGACTTCCTGTAGTCGCCGGCTACGGTCAGAATTCCCTTGGAACTCGGCATCTTCATCTTCAGGTAGGCGTAGTGAGGAACCGCCATGAACTTTGCCAAAGCAGGTCGGCCAAGTAGGGTGTGGTATGGGCTTTCCAAGTCCACTACTTCAAACCAGACCGACTCTCGGCGGAAATGATCTTTGTCTCCAAAAAGGACGTCTATCAGGATCTTGCCGATTGGCGAACAGGAAAGGCCGGGTACAATTCCATGGAACACAGTCCGGCTGCTCTATAGCTGTCTTCGCTTGATTCCTAGCTTCTCCATGGTGTCTTTGTACAGGATGTTGATGCTGCTGCCTCCGTCTATCAGGACTCGCGAGAAACGGGCGGCCCGCCTATCAGTGGCCAAGGTGGCACCTAGGACCAGGGCATAAGAGCCCAGAATCGGCATCACCTCTGGGTGATCCGCTCTACTCCAACTGATAGGCCTCTCGGACCAATGCATGAACTCCGGAGTATCTATTGCTACTGCATTTACTTCTTGTTGCTGTTGGCGCCTGCTGCGCCGGTCATCTGCCACACTGGTGAACACCACATAGGCTCCATGCTCTTCTGGGAACTCATGTTGCACCGCGCCAACTGGTCGAGCAGCCGACTCCTGGGGCGGCGGCGGAGGCGGCGGCCCAGCATGCGGAGGAGGAGTGAGGCCGTCTCCCTTGGCGATTCTGGTGAGCCAGTGGCACTTTCTGGTGGTGTGGTTTCACGGCTTTGCGCCGCTATGGAACTTGCAAGGACCATCCAAAGTGTGCTCATAAGAGAAAGCCGGCAACCAATTGGAATTGCCGCCCTTCTGCCGCTTGGCCGGAGGCTGCCCCTCCGGCTGTTGATCTTCGACTGCTGCGACCTGCCGACTGTTGGAAGTCGGCTGTTGGGCCTTGCGTTTGTTGTCGTTCTGTTGCTGTTGCCAACTGGTGTCTCCAACCTGAGTGCTGGGAGCCTGGGGAGTCACCTTGCCAGCCGCATTGACTTGAATCTCCGTCTTCATGGACGAGTCGGCCGTGGCGTACTTGTCTGCTATGACTAGCAATTCGTCGAGGGTCTCTGGCTCGGCGCAGAGGAGTCGGTGCTTGAGGAGGGTACCCTCTCGGCACCCGGCAGTGGAGTACTCGATTGCCTGCACCTCGTGCACGCCCTCGCAGGAGTTCCGAAGCTCGCCCCAGCGCGTGAGGTAGTCGCGTGTTGATTTATCAGGGCCTTGCACGCACAAGGAAAGCTGGCGCGACTTGGGAGGTCGCTTGTACGTGCTCGTGAAGTTGCAGATGAAGGATTCAGTGAAGTCGACCCAGCTGTTGATGCTGCGGGGCTTCAGGCTGTTCAACCATGTCCGGGCCGTGCCCTGGAGCATGAGAGGAACGTACTTCACGGCAACTCGCTTGTTGCCGTTCGCTATGCTGACGGCTGTGGAGTAGTCTATCAGCCAGTCCTCCGTCTTCACAGAGCCGATGTACTTGGGTGTGTCTCGGGGGAGCGTGATCCCTTTGGGGAAGGGCTCGTCTCGGATGCAGGGCCCAAAGCAAGGCGGACCCAGCTCGTCTTCTTCTTCCAGCGCCAGGGATCGGTGGAGTCGGTCGATCCGATGGCGGGCGTCGTTCTCTCCGACTCCCTCTCGGCGGCCAAGGCGGCCTCCGAGAGTCGGATGCTCAACAGGCGGCGGGAAAACTCGCCGCTCTCTTCTAAGCGGGGGAGGCAGGTAGTCGTCCCGTCGCTCTACTGCTCTCGGGCGGCCGTCTTGGTCGCGCTCGATGGTGATGTGAGTCCGACTGTGACTGACAGCCGGCTCCTTCTCTTTCCTTCCGGGGACTCCACCAGTCAGCGTCCGAGAGGTCGCGCCTTAATCTCGGCGGGGAGGCAAGTCGTCGTTCGGCTGCTGCAGCGCGTCTGCGCGGCCGCCGGCCGCGTTTTGCGCAGCAACCGCGTCGAGGAGTTGCTGGACTCGCTCCGTCATCAAACGGCGCTCTTCGCCCTCGAAGTTCTTCAGCTCGTCAGTCGCCGCTTGGGCAGCGCGGATGTTCTCCGCAGGGGTGGCGTATACGGGGCGCTTTGCCCCGAACAAGTCAGCGATGTCTGCGCCGCGCTGCTGGACCGTGCCTAGACGGCTCGGCCCAGTCGGAGGCGGTGAGCCACCTACAGCATGATCTATCTCGCGCTGGTATGCCTCTGACAAGCGCCTCATGCTTGCCAGCTTCTTGGCGCCTTCGATGATCTGAAGGCGGCGTGTCTCCAGCGTCTCGGCGTCTGCGTCCTCTGGAATGGGCGCGGTAAGGTCTTGCAGGGCCACAGCAAGCGGGTCCTGGGCTTCTTCGCCGGCGCGCTCGCCGTGACTGATGACGAGCACCTCCGTGACGGCGCTTCCGCCGCTCTCCTCGTACGGAAGCGGCTCATCGTAGTCCACCACGTTGGTGGGGAAAATGTCAAGCAACATGACGTCGGAGTCGACCAGCATCGGGTCAGTGGAGCCTACGGACTCCAAGTCCACGGCAGGCTCGCCGGTGACGTGGAGTTGGTCAAGGAGGCCTGCGAGGAGGCTCTCGGGGCCACCCGTTCCTGCGTCGGATGCAGGCTCGTCGGAGAGGCGCACCTCGCCGACAAGTTCGGCGAGGCTGCTCGCGACGCAAGCGGCCTCAGCGCCGCGCAGCGTGTCGATGCAGACTCCATCTGGCGAGCCTGGCTGGCTGCGCTCGCCAGGGAGGAAAAGGGTTCCCGTCCATAACAGATCTCCGGACGACGGTGCACCTCGCCACACGGTGGGCGCCAACTGTCGGGGGTTGGGTGCGAGTAGAATGTCGGGGGTCGGGGGAGGATGGCTTATCATGGTGGGGGCGAGTAGAACGTCGCCGGTGCCTGGAAACGGGATGAGGCATAGGCATGCACGCCGGCGAATCTTTCCCAGCTTCGGGGCTCTGCGGGGTCTCCGCATGATCACTAAAGCAAGGTGACTACAATGGTGCTCCTTGAGCTGTATCGGGAGGTAGGAGAGAGCAAGGCTAGTCCTCTCCTTCCTTTGCTATCTGGTCTATCTCTATCAAGGTCCGAACCCTTTGCATGGGTGCCCCGGGGGGTTTATATAGGCCTACCCCCCGGGGGTACAATGGTAATCCGGCTGGGCGCAGGTCCCAGCCGTCTGTCTCTCATGTCGCCGTCCTTCCCGCCGGCTTCTGGGGCCCGCCGACTGGTGGGTCCCGCGGACAGGACTGACACTATGCGGCGCTCCTGATGATGCAAGCTTGGTCATTGGGTCGTGGCAATAGTGCCGCCGTCTTTCGGGCGATCACTGTCGCCATTCCCCATCCTATCTGGTTAATGGCTCGTGGGGCCCTGGTGGAGTCGGCCGCCTCCCACAAGGCCGTCCTCGGGGTGCTCAGGCCACCTTCGGTCCACCCACTGACAGGCGGCCCCGCGTCTTCGGGCCGTATAGGCCGGCGTCGTGGGTATAGTGTGTCGTGCACTGTGGCTGAGGTTAGGGCAGGCATGGCAACAGTGCCGCGCCTCGTCGGAGATCTTCCGGCGATATGGCTCACTGTAGCCATGCCAGTCCCTCGCAGGCAGGGAGGAACGGCCGCGTGGTGACCGTACCCTGCATCGGGCTTCGGGAAGAGTCATGGGCTGACTCCCAGAGTCGGCCTCTCTAGAGGTCGCCAGCTTGGAGTCGGCTCGTCTTGGAGTCGCCATCTGGGACTCGGCTTGTCTTGGAGTCGCCGTCTGGGACTCGGCTTGTCTTGGAGTCGCGGTCTGGGACTCGGCTTGAGGGGCGCGGCCTGCCCCGATGTCTTGAAAGATGCTGGGACCCGGGTTAGCCTACCCGTGGCCCATTACTCCGACAGCAGGTAGTGGGTTTTGTAGGTTTGGTATGGTCTACCCGGAGTAGAGAGTTAATGTTTCTGAAAGACTGTGTCACAACCCCAGCTTAGACCTTGTCTGTCTTTGCATAAGCATCCATGCATCATGTTTAAATTTTATGAAACTTGAAATGGGGATTGCCTAAACCCTAGCATCAAAGGAATTCACTAGGTATAACTAAAATATTTTCAGTGAATTCCAAATGGCTTTCAAAAATGTTCATCATTTCTGGAAAATGCTAGAACCATAACCAGAGGTGTTGCACATTTTTCCATGACATATTTGGTCACTGAATTAAATCATATGCTATTTGCAATTGGGCATTTAAAAGCTATATATTATCTTAAGTGCTCAATTAATTTTGAACTTAAGTGAGGGCTGTTAGGAATAATCCAAACAAAGCCCACAATTATCTTCAGGTTTTTTCAAAACGTTCTGGTATTTTTAGTAAATCCCTAAAGACTACAGAATAATAGAAAAACAGAAACTAAAAAAAAATAGGAAAACCAGAGAGAGAGAGCCTACCTGGGCCACTTACCTGGCGCCCCACCATGGCCCAGCAGAGGCCCAGCCCACCGGTCCCTGCCAGTCACCACCGACCTCCCTCCAGGAGGACAGCATGCGCGTGGCCGCCGCGCGCGAGCACACGCTCCGCCACCTCCTGCTTGCCGCTGAGCTTTTGGACGCCCTGGACGCCGACACGCACCCCTCTAGAACTCTCTCACTCTCTCCCGACCTCTTCCCCCTCCTCTGCTTTCTCTCCCTCTCTGCCCGAGCGGAGCTCACCGCGGCCGTACGCCGTAGACGCAGCCTCCGTGCTGCCCTCGCCTCCCCGACGTGTCCACAAGCATCGTCATGCCTCCCTTGTCCTCTCCGTCCAGCCACGCCTTGCCGGAGGCCCTGCATCGACGCCATCTTCATCATCTTCATCACCGGCCGCCGAAGATCCCTCTCGCCGCCCCGCTTGCTCCGGTGCTACCCCGAGCACGCCAAGGCCACCTCTGCTCTCGCCGTGAGCTCCTCTACCGATCCCCCCTACTCCCATGTCCATTAGCTCATCGTAGCCCTCGTTTCCGTGGAGACCGAGACCTCACCGGCGCCGGACATGTCGCCGCTGTCCCTTTGGTTTGCCTCCGTCCAAACCGAGCACGTCACCGCACTCAGTGCACTCCCAGGAGCCCGTAGTGCCCACCAACCCCTCCTCCCATGCACCGTAGCACCGAACCCGTCGTTGTCCGAACTCCGGCCGCCGCCTTGGAGCTCGCCGTCGTCTGCTCTGGCCACCATAGGCCCGGCCTCGACCACCAATCGACGCGCGCCTGCAAGGGCTCTCCAACGAGCCCAAGAACGGCCTCGTCCGTGCCCTGTGGGCATTTTCTGAGCCGCACCGCCGTCTCGGGCCCTGCCGGCGTCGAGCCGCCGGCAGGTTTGACCCGCTGACCAGGGGTTTGACCTCCCCAGGCCCCTGCTTATTTTAGTATTAGGTTTAATTAGTGTTAAGTTAACTTTGTTAATTAGATGAGCCACTGACATGTGGGGCCAGGTCCTAATTAACCTAGGTTAGTGCTAACCAACACTAACTAACGCTGTTAGTTAGTTGTTACACCGACATGTGGGTCCCAGCCGTCAGGTTTGACCTGGGCTGGCGCCTTTGACCTGCTGACGTCACACTGACGCCAGGCTGACGCAGTAAATCCTTTTCTGGATTTATTCTTATTTAGGAAATTCCAGAAAATAGCCAAAATTTTATAATTCATAGTAATTCAACCGTAACTCCAAAATGAAATAATTTATATATGAAAAATGATCAGAAAAATCCAATCTATCCATCTGTACTAGTTTCATGCATGTTTAAACAAGTTAACTTGCTGTTTAGTGCAAAACATGATAAAGCACTATTTAAGATCACAAATGTGTTTGAACTTTGAATCTTTGGTTCAAAATAGCCCAAACCCATCTGGTTGTAGTTGCATTAGCCAAAACACATTCATATTGCCATGTCATAGCATGCATCATATTGTGCATTGCATTGATCATGTTTCTTCTCTGTTTGCCGGTGTTGTTCCCCCTCGGTAGACGTTGTACCGACGTTGTGATCATTGACACTGAGGAAGACTCAATGCTATCTTCAGAAGTGCCACGCAAGCAAAACCCCCTTGTTCATTCCGATACAATCCCACTCTCTCTCTCCTTCTCTCTTTTACTGCATTAGGACAACATCGATTCATCTGTTACTTGCGGCGGTAGCTGAACCCCTTTATCCTCTGCATGACCTGCCATTCCACAGTAAATAGATGAAACCCACTAGCATGAGTAGGAGTTGTTTGAGCCCTGATGTGCCTACTCATTCATGCTTGTTTGTCATGCCTGCTATTGCTTAGAGTTGTGTCAGGTCTGATTCATCCGGGATGAATCAGAGGTGTGTGAACATGTCCTACTGTGTGTGAGCTAAGTGTGTGAACACGATTTGGTAAAGGTAGCGGTGAGAGGCCATGTAGGAGTACATGGTGGGTTGTCTCATTGAAGCCGTCCTTAGGAACTGAGTTCTGTGTTTGTGATCCATGATTCAGCTACTACCATGCATTGGGCCCTGAAATATGACCCCGCTCGACTTCTTAATCACCCTTGTCCTCTGTCCAGGAGTTGCAAGTAGTTTTTGGTGTTTGTAGTATGCTGGAGGCCGTGCGCAGGGCTGGCCGGAGGGGTGGGCTATGATGCGGTAGGCACGTGGCACGGTGTACCGGGCGCCCGTTTGGTGTCTCGGGAACCCTGCACACATCGTTTGGGGCTGTGAGCGAAACTCCGGCTGGATCTCCTCGCGGATGGAACCCGAATAGGCGATAAACCTGGACTAGAGACTTGAGTGTTTAGGTAGGTCGTGGTCTACACCCACGTCGGCTTTCGCTTGAAGTCTGCCGAGCACATGTCGTGTGCAGACGCTAAGTGGTGGAAACATGTATGAAGAAGTACACCCCTGCAGGGTTAACATCATCTATTCGAATAGCCATGTCCGCGGTAAAGGACTTCTGGGTTGCCTATAACAGTTCATAGACAAGTGAAAGTGGATACTCTAAAATACGCAAGATAAGTGAGAGTGCTATGGATGGTGTTCTCGTAGGGAGACGGGAGCGGATCCATAGTGGTGTATTGATTTGGGGAATATGTGGACTCGTGTGTGCCACCTCAAAAGAGTTACTTGCAGTCGTAGTTTAGGATGGCCACCGAGTCAAAGCTGGCTTGCTGCAGTTAAACCCCACCATCCCCTTTAATGATAATGATGCATATGTAGTTAGTTCTGATGTAAGTCTTGTTGGGTACATTTGTACTCACGTTTTCCTATTTTATGTTTTGTAGAGAGACGTTAGTCTTGTTAGTAGTTCCGCGTGGACTTCGATGTTTAGCTTGTTGCCTCAGCTACGATCTTGTGCCCTCGGCAGGATCTGGTAGATAGTCAGGCTTTTCAGCCTTTTTCATTTGTAGATGTCTGTACTCAGACATGATAAGCTTCCGCATGTGCTTGATTTGTATGCTCTGAATGTTGGGTCATGAGACCCATGTGTAATATCTTGCTCCTCGGAGCCTATTGAATAACATACTCGAGTCGTAGAGTCATGTTGTGATGCCATGTTGTATTTGCACATATCGAGCATATTGTGTGTATGTTATTGAAATGCTTGGTATGTGTGGGATCTGACTATCTAGTGGTTTATCCTTAGTAGCCTTTCTTACCGGGAAATGTCTCCTAGTGCTTCCACTGAGCCCTGGTAGCTTGCTACTGCTTCGGAACACTTAGGCTGGCCGGCATGTGTCCTTCTTCGTTCCTGTGTCTGTCCCTTCGGGGAAATGTCACGCGATGAATACCGGAGTCCTGTTAGCCCGCTACAGCCCGGTTCACCGGAGTCCTGCTAGCCCAGTGCTACAGCCTGGATTCACTCGCTGATGACCGACACGTTCGATGCTGGGTCATGGATGCCTGTCCCTGTAAGTCTGTGCCACTTTGGGTTTACAACTAGCCATGTCAGCCCGGGCTCCTTATCATATGGATGCTAGCGACACTATCATATACGTGGGCCAAAAGGCGCGAACGGTCCCAGGCAAAGGTAAGGCGACACCCGTGGGAATACCGTGCGTGAGGCCGCAAAGTGATATGAGGTGTTACATGCTAGATCGATGTGGCATTGAGTCGGGGTCCTGACAGCTTTGGTATCAGAGCTTGACTGCCAGTAGGATTACCAAGCCAAACTGGTCGAAGTTGAGTCTAGAAATTCTTTAGTTATATAAGGGAATTGATTGTGGGATGGAACGTAAGGCTCTTTTTATTCCTTTTACCTCATGGCCTTCTGATCTGAGTCATCCTCTTCTCTTCTACGGGGTTTAAGAACTAGGCCTTCTCATCTATCTATCAGGATGATGTGTTACTAATCCATAGACTTATGAGATTGTTGGTTTTACACCCCAGTTCAGTTTATACTACTTCTGTATGTTAACCGTTGATCTCGAAAACCTTGATATTGTGCTTCTGAGTGGTTATGCCACCATTGTTGTAGCATGTCTCCAATCTTTTTGAGCATTTACAGCCGTTATGTTGTCCGAGTCATCCCAGGTTTCTAGATAGTCTGATGCATTTGCAAATCCCTTCTCTCCGTTTTTAATGGTCATTTGGGCCAGATTAATCACACAAATTAGTGTGTTGAGGTACCCCGCTGCCTCAACATATATGTTGGAGTTCTTATTATGACCCTATGTGTCTAGAGTGTCACCTAGTAATTTAGCCATGTTATGTGTTCCCAGTGTGATCATTCTGGCCAACATTCTCGAAAGCATCCCGTGATGCTATTTAGTTAGTAGTCATTCTATTCCTGGGTTTTGAACCCGAGACTCACCCTACTTACCTCATGTTGATAGTCTTTGCTCGTTCCTTTATTATATTAGTAACCTTTGCATTATTCCTCGTGGTCCGTGGTATTTCCTTCTTCCAAAGACTATGAACCGCTTATGGCAGAAGTTTGTTGGATCAAAAGATCACAACAGGAGTGCTCTTGATGAGTTCTCCATTTTATATTGTGACTCTGCCAGTTCTACCTTTCCGCATGGATTATCCGGAAGAAATTTGTTGAACTTGTTTCAACATACTAATCTATGCATCCACAACTCAGAAAAATCATATGTTCCTTTGAGTTGTCCCCCTTTAGTTGTATCCTGACCTTCGTCTATCGATTGATAGTCAGGAGTAGTCGTGCATTCGTGTTCATTGATGCCTTTTACTTCTGTGGTTCATCAAGCCATTCTATTCGGAGTGACTAGGAGAAACGAACTCCAGTACCTTGTCCATTTCTAGGATTGGGTCAAAGCAGTTGTATTCCGCAGATCAAATGCCAATCTAGCTTCTAATCTGTTCCACCCTGGAGTATTGCCATCTTATGTCAAGAATGTCATGGGAATTGTACAACCTCTTATGAATTCTTGATACAGTGATACTCTCGCCATCATTTTTCATTCCTCGGTCCCTATGTTGTTGCAACCGGAATACCGACAAATGGAATGTGATGAGTGAAATCAATACTCCTAGCAACCTCGTTGCTTGGTCGTAAATGGAAAATATTCTCATACTTAGCGTGTTGGTTATTAAACCATCATTCTAAGATAGATCGTGCTACCTAGTCCTTATTTCTGGTGCACTCTTCGATCAATGAGTTAGGATTTCAATCCCTTGCTTAATTGATCACATCATCTTGCCTCGGAAGCAAGATTGTTCTCGAGCTTAATAACATATTAGTGGTTCGTAATTTTCCGAATATCTTCTCGGAAGTATTACCAGGTTGTCACCTGACCGCTATGTAGGGTTCATGATCAAGTTGGTTTTCCATTAACCACCCCCTTCTCCAAAAATCTGTGTTGGATACCCTGAGCTAGTTGGTAAACTGAACAACAACTTGGAGAGTTGGAAGATGAAAGTTTGTCCGACTTAGTTCGTTTTCAAAGGGATATCCTTGTGTTTGTGTGGTTGTTGAAGAAAGATGATATTTTCACCGATTGGTCCCTGTGATCAGTTGTTGGATCTATTGCCTTGTCAAATTTTTGACTTGAGTATGGGCTATCGTCAAGTCAAGTCAGAACCAATGATATTCGTAATGTTGTCTTACCCGTGGTTGTTTCCTCGGGCATACACCGTTATATCCTTTGGTCTGAACGATGCTATCGCCTTGTTCACATAATTATGGAATTCCACTTATATGAAAACCTAGATGAATTGTTGTTGAGCCCATTAGCAACATTTTTATCTCCTCCATGATTCGTGTTGAACATTCATGCTTCGTTCATGAAGAATATGCTTGGACGAAAGAAGTGACTTCCTCTAGTTCATGTGCATTGAATATAAGATGCCGCCGTGAATTCGAGAAAGCATGTTTTTACTTCCTATGGAATCATCCCGAGTCGGTCATGCACGTGCGAAGTATTCTGTGGTCTGTTAGACTGATCATCTTCGTTCCATATGAATTCCGTAGCACACCAAGCCACTGATTGATTTGTTCCAGATAAAGGAGTCTGTTTTAAAGTAAACTAGCTGGGTGACCCGCGCATTTGCGCTGCTAGATTTATTAGGTATTTTTTGTTAACTAACATTCGATTTATATTTCAATGTTATATTAGTATCGACATTTGAGAATATAAACAGTGACTTTGAATACAAATGCATTTTGGCCATTTCTACAAAGTCTGCATTTTGTTCTTGACAATGATATTTTGTTATATAGGAACGAAATGAAAGATCGATGGCATTGAGATCCATAGCCATTCATTTAAAACCATATACATTTACTATAATCTTTGACTTCTTTTATTCCTCGTCATAGCTCCCTATCATGGCAACTATAACTTTTGGAGGAATTTTCCTTGTAATTCAATCTTATTGTTGATTTGATATACCTTATCTTTTCTTCTATTGTAGTCATCCTGTTTCTCAAAATTTTGAAGGAAATGTTGAATTTAAACATTGATGGCTTATACCTACTCTTCGTGTTATATTTTGACATGCACCATTACTTCTAGATGCATGGAGGCATGACGTCCTAGTCGAATTTCCATGGTACCTTAACCATCAAATGCAACATAGTTATCAAATAGGGTTCACAGATAAACTTGCAAAATACATCAACTCTCACTTGTTCTCGTCATAATTTCCCGACGTTCTTACGGGGATTGATTCTATATTTTTAACATAGCTACAACAACTTCATACATATTTTACATTATATGTTGCTTTCAACCTATACTGTTGCAGACCAAATGCAGTTCTGCTTCCTTTACTCGGATGATACATGCTAGTATCTTCTAGATGTGTGCTAGTGCTAGCACGAACCACCGGTACATGCATATACTACTTTTTCAATTGTGTTATGCATGTCATGTGCATAGTTCAGATAGATGCATATGTTTTTTTATTCTTTTTGATGTACTATTGATCCAGTTAGCATGAGGTCTACCTTTTTATTTTAAAGACAAAGTAATATGAGTTATTAGAAATTAATACATTACGTTGTTTTTCTCCTGCCTTCCACGTGCGTATAGCACGACGTTTATGCCTGCTTCGATCGGCCGAGAATCCTGGCCCTGTCGTGCTCCCATCGGGAGTCCGACGATGTACTGGAGGACGTTTCGTGGGTCCTTGATGTCTTGAGTATTTGCATGGTAGTTCGTGTAGAGCTTCCATGTGGTTCTCTACTTGCGAATGCACATTCTTGCCAGGAGTCAATACATCTATGGGTGCATTGTCTCGCGCCTGCTTTAATCCGCCAAGTATCATGGCCGATGTTGTGCTCCTGCCGGGCATGTGAGTGAGTAGTGGAGGACGTTTCGGGTCCTCCTGGTGCAAGATTGTGTCTTTCTACATACCAATGCACGTTCCTGACCGGAATCCATCCACCTTTGGATGCATACTCTCATGCCTGCTTTGATCCAAGCATCATGGCTGTTGACTGTCGTGTGCTCCCGCCGGGCGTCCGAGTGCATACCGGAGAAGTTTTAGTGCATCCTTGATGTCGCAAGGTGTTTGCATAGTAGTTGATGTAGAACTACATGTACGTGTCCATTTAGTTTTCAACTTGCGTAAGCACGTTATTGCCAGGAGTCAATCCATCCATGAATGCAGCCATGCAGGATTGTATGCAATTCCTTACAGCCACGTTGACTAACTTCAAAGATGCTGATCATACTACGTGGATGAATCTCAGCCGTTGACATAACTTAACTTTGAAGGGATAAATTCACCGTCCGATTTCTACCGTTTAGGTATAATAGACAGATTATATTTCTACAGCTTGATAAAATCTGAAACAATTACACGCATAAATATATATGTTCAATATATACGTACTAAATTTCATAAACACATATATTGTCTTAAATGATGTAAAAAACAAATGCATAGATTAAAATGAGCACTTTATTGTATTTGGGACAGATTTTTGTCTTTTTGTGTGGCCCGTAGATAATTTATATTCACCCACAAAAAAACCTTTAAAACATAAATTGTGTACTTTAGTTTTTTTCCTTTATAAAACTGCTAATCGATCTTCTATACAATAATTGTAGATATTACCAGTCTTAATTTTATGTGTGGGTATGTATACATATATGATACTGTATATATGCCAGTGCTTTATCTAGTTTAATCAAGTTGGCCTAGTAGGTTAGTACTGGTCGATCGGAAGAGGTCCATCAGGAATTGTATGAATCCGTTTCACTTTCACGTAGTACTGCAAGTCCAGCTATCTCAAATAAAAAATAAAAAATTAGCCTTGCTTCCTTACGTATATGATTAGGACTCCTATCCCGATCCAGCAGCAATGCATGCCATCCGAAATCTGGCCTAGCAAACGTGAGTCCATCGTGAATAATCAACGTTCCATTGTGATTAATCTCAGCCATTGATACATCTTAACATTGCAATGGTTAATCTCAACCGTTACTTTTCTATCGTCTTAATAATATAATAGATACTTTATATTACCGCGCGGAGACTTTGATATCATTAATGATGGTTCCCCTTCTGAACTCGGTCGTGTTTTATTATAAGAATACTACGTGGCCATGCTTGTCTGGGACAACGTGTTCACATGTTTGTAGCAGAACCAGCTCATGTTTTGGAGCTTACTACCTTAGTCCATTTCCCGAGAATCTCGCAACGTTATCTCGTCGATTTGTGTTGCAAACTTTCATTTTACTTTCTAGACTCGATGAGTCCAGATTATTCTGACACCAACCAGATCTGAATCTCAGGCAGATATGATGGTTGGAACATCTCCCAAGAACTATAATATCGGTCTCTCTGTAATCCGGTAAATGGATGTCGTGGGTAACACACCCAGCCAGAAGACCTATTATTGTAGTGTCTTGATTGAGGAAGTTGGCTACCTCCCCATCAGGATTTCGTAGGATTTACTCCCTAGTTGTTCCTTATGGATTTTTGGTGTTCCCGAAGTCCGACCTTTTACCTGATGTTCTAGATATCAGATCATATCTATGAATGGGATACCCTAGCACATCAAGGAGAACATTAGAAGTGGGGTGCTAAATGTCTCTCGGTCGATCATCCAGATTTTTTTCCCTTGGCCCCGCTAAGGTGAAATCTGAGAAGGTTATCTTCCTTTGCATCTGCATCGTCCATCGCTGTTCGTCATGGTAGTACGTTGTGTTGCCAGGATCCTTGACACGGATGTTGGTAAAACCTTGATGAATATGGAAATGCTCAAGTTCTTGAGAGCACACACAAGCGCTAGGTGTTATCATCGGAACTAACTGGGATTGCTCTCAGTTTCCTCGGTTATGCTATAACCATTCCAACAGTGGATTCATTCTCTACTGTTGAGCTTCTCCCCAGTTACTAAAATCATTCCTTGTGTTGTTTTCAACAAGGTAATCCACATCATCCATACTAATCCGGGTATGCCATTCTACCGAACCCCTCTAAACGATCGCTCGAGAATTGCCTTAGGCTAGTATAAAGAGTTTCAATGATCTCTAAATCAAAGGTAATTCTTTTTGCCACTTAACGGGATATTTCTACGAGTCACCTTCCCTAAGGTGCATCGTTATGGTATCATGGCAACTTAACTCCTCGCTATGTTGACAACCGTTCACCATCTTCTTAGGTGTGGAATTATTGCCTACCTAGTGAACCTTTGTCATGTGTTTCACTCCATCCCTCTGGACGAATGCTTTGTGTCTCAGCTCGAGAGATATTTCAATGTCCCCCTCCGTGAGTTGATCATGAGTTGTTCGACCTTCAATAAGATCGATCCCTCTAGAGTTTTCCTATTCCTCTCGTTGTCATGTTAGTAGGAGTTCCTGGAGCAAGACATCGAGACAATGATGGTGATCGAATCAACGTTCATTTGAAGTGCACCCTGGATCGTGGAGATTGTGTTAGTTTGCGCTCCCCTTTCATCTTACCCTACGCTTGAATCTCGAGACGAGATTCTTGTTTAGTGGGGGTGAGTTGTCACAACCCTAGCTTAGACCTTGTCTGTCTTTGCATAAGCATCCATGCATCATGTTTAAATTTTATGAAACTTGAAATGGGGATTGCCTAAACCCTAACATCAAAGGAATTCACTAGGTCCAACTAAAATATTTTTAGTGAATTCCAAATGGCTTTAAAAAATGTTCATCATTTCTGGAAAATGCTAGAACCATAACCAGAGGTGTTGCACATTTTTCCATGACATATTTGGTCACTGAATTAAATCATATGCTATTTGCAATTGGGCATTTAAAAGCTATATATTATCTTAAGTGCTCAATTAATTCTGAACTTAAGTGAGGGCTGTTCGGAATAATCCAAACAGAGCCCACAATTATCTTCAGGTTTTTTCAAAACGTTATGGTATTTTTAGTAAAGCCCTAAAGACTACAGAATAATAGAAAAATAGAAACTAAAAAAGTAGGAAAACCAGAGAGAGAGAGCCTACCTGGGCCACTTACCTGGCGCCCCACCACGGCCCAGCAGAGGCCCAGCCCACTGGCCCCTGCCAGTCATCACCGGCCTCCCGCCAGGAGGACAGCGGGTGCGTGGCCGCCGCGCGCGAGCACATGCTCCGCCACCTCCTGCTTGCCGCTGAGCTTCTGGACGCCCTGGACGCCGACACGCACCCCTCTGGAACTCTCTCACTCTCTCCCGACCTCTTCCTCCTCCTCTGCTTTCTCTCCCTCTCTGCGCGAGCAGAGCTCGCCGCCGCCGTACGCCGTAGACGCAGCCTCCGTGCTCCCCTCGCCTCCCCGGCGTGTCCACGAGCATCGTCACGCCTCCCTCGTCTTCTCCGTCCAGCCACGCCTCGCCGGAGGCCCTGAATCGAAGCCATCTTCATCATCTTCGTTGCCGGTCGCCGGAGATCCCTCTCGCCGCCCCGCTCGCTCCGGTGCTACCCCGAGCACGCCAAGGCCACCTCTGCACTCGCCGTGAGCTCCTCTACCGACCCCCCTACTCCCATGTCCATTAGCTCATCGTAGCCCTCGTTTCCGTGGAGACCGAGACCTCACCGGCGCCGGACTTGTCGCTGCCGTCGCTTTGGTTCGCCTCCGTCCAAACCGAGCACGTCACCGCACTCAGTGCACTCCCAGGAGCCCGTAGTGCCCACCAACCCCTCCTCCCATGCACCGTAGCGCCGAACCCGTCGTTGTCCGAACTCCGGCCGCCGCCTTGGAGCTCGCTGTCGTCGACTCCGGCCACCATAGGCCCGGCCTCGACCACCACTCGATGCGCGCCTGCAAGGGCTCTCCAATGAGCCCAAGAACAGCCTTGTCCGTGCCTTGTGGGCGTTCTCCAAGCCGCGCCACCGTCTCGGGCCCTGCCGGCGTCGAGCCGCCGGCAGGTCTGACCCGCTGACCAGGGGTTTGACCTCCCCAAGCCCCTACTTATTTTAGTATTAGGTTTAATTAGTATTAAGTTAACTTAGTTAATTAGATGAGCCACTAACATGTGGGGCCAGGTCCTAATTAACTTAGGTTAGTGCTAACCAACACTAACTAACGCTGTTAGTTAGTTGTTACACCGACATGTGGGTCCCAGCCGTCAGGTTTGACCTGGGCTGGCGCCTTTGACCTGCTGACGTCACACTGACGCCAGGCTGACGCAGTAAATCCTTTTCTGGATTTATTCTTATTTAGGAAATTCCAGAAAATAGCCAAAATTTTAAAATTCATAGTAATTCAACCGTAACTCCAAAATTAAATAATTTATATATGAAAAATGATCAGAAAAATCCAATCTATCCGTCTGTACTAGTTTCATGCATGTTTAAACAAGTTAACTTGCTGTTTAGTGCAAAACATGATAAAGCACTATTTAAGATCACAGATGTGTTTAAACTTTGAATCTTTGGTTCAAAATAGCCCAAACCCATCTGGTTGTAGTTGCATTAGCCAAAACACATTCATATTGACATGTCATAGCATGCATCATATTGTGCATTGCATTGATCGTGTTTCTTCTCTGTTTGCTGGTGTTGTTCCCCCTCGGTAGACATTGTACTGACGTTGTGATCGTTGACACTGATGTAGACTCAATGCTATCTTCAGAAGTGCCAGGCAAGCAAAACCCCCTTGTTCATTCTGATACAATCCCACTCTCTCGCTCTTGCTCTCTTTTACTGCATTAGGACAACATCGATTCGTCTGTTACTTGCTGCGGTAGCTGAACCCCTTTATCCTCTACATGACCTGTCATTCCACAGTAAATAGATGAAACCCACTAACATGAGTAGGAGTTGTTTAAGCCCTGATGTGCCTACTCATTCATGCTTGTTTGTCATGCCTGCTATTGCTTAGAGTTGTGTCAGGTCTGATTCATCCGGGATGAATCAGAGGTGTGTGAACATGTCCTACTGTGTGTGAGCTAAGTGTGTGAACACGATTTGGTAAAGGTAGCGGTGAGAGGCCATGTAGGAGTACATGGTGGGTTGTCTCATTGAAGCCGTCCTTAGGAACTGAGTTCTGTGTTTGTGATCCATGATTCAGCTACTACCATGCATTGGGCCCTGAAATATGACCCCGCTCGACTTCTTAATCACCCTTGTCCTTTGTCCAAGAGTTGCAAGTAGTTTCTGGTGTTTGTAGTATGCTGGAGGCCGTGCGCAGCGCTGGCCGGAGGGGTGGTCTATGATGCGGTAGGCACGTGGCACGGTGTACCGGGCGCCCGTTTGGTGTCTCGGGAACCCTGCACACATCGTTTGGGGATGTGAGCGAAACTCCGGCTGGATCTCCTCGCGGATGGAACCCGAATAGGCGATAAACCTGGACTAGAGACTTGAGTGTTTAGGTAGGTCGTGGTCTACACCCACGTCGGCTTTCGCTTGAAGTCTGCCGAGCACATGTCGTGTGCAGACGCTAAGTGGTGGAAACATGTATGAAGAAGTACACCCCTGCAGGGTTAACATCATCTATTCGCATAGCCGTGTCCGCGGTAAAGGACTTCTGGGTTGCCTATAATAGTTCATAGACAAGTGAAAGTGGATACTCTAAAATACGCAAGATAAGTGAGAGTGCTATGGATGGCGTTCTCGTAGGGAGACGGGAGCGGATCCATAGTGGTGTATTGATATGGTGAATATGTGGACTCGTGTGTGCCACCTCAAAAGAGTTACTTGCAGTCGTAGTTTAGGATGGCCACCGAGTCAAAGCTGGCTTGCTGCAGTTAAACCCCACCATCCCCTTTGTTGATAATGATGCATATGTAGTTAGTTCTGATGTAAGTCTTGTTGGGTACATTTGTACTCATGTTTGCCTATTTTATGTTTTGTAGAGAGACGTCAGTCTCGTTAGTAGTTCCGCGTGGACTTCAATGTTTAGCTTGTTACCTCAGCTACGATCTTGTGCCCTCGGCAGGATCTGGTAGATAGTCAGGCTTTTCTGCCTTTTTCATTTGTAGATGTTTGTACTCAGACATGATAAGCTTCTGCATGTGCTTGATTTGTACGCTCTGAATGTTGGGTCATGAGACCCATGTTTGTAATATCTCGCTCCTCGGAGCCTATTGAATAAAATACTCGAGTCGTAGAGTCATGTTGTGATGCCATGTTGTATTTGCACATATCGAGCATATTGTGTGTATGTTATTGAAATGCTTGGTATGTGTGGGATCTGACTATCTAGTGGTTTATCCTTAGTAGCCTTTCTTACTGGGAAATGTCTCCTAGTGCTTCCATTGAGCCCTGGTAGCTTGCTACTGCTCTGGAACACTTAGGCTGGCCGGCATGTGTCCTTCTTCGTTCCCGTGTCTGTCCCTTCAGGGAAATGTCACGCGATGAATACCGGAGTCCTGTTAGCCCGCTACAGCCCGGTTCACCGGAGTCCTGCTAGCCCAGTGCTACAGCCTGGATTCACTCGCTGATGACCGACACGTTCGATGCTGGGTCATGGATGCCTGTCCTTGTAAGTCTGTGCCACTTTGGGTTTACGACTAGCCATGTCAGCCCGGGCTCCTTATCATATGGATGCTAGTGACACTATCATATACGTGTGCCAAAAGGCGCAAACGGTCCCGGGCAAAGGTAAGGCGACGCCCGTGGGAATACCGTGTGTGAGGCCGCAAAGTGATATCAGGTGTTACATGCTAGATCGATGTGGCATTGAGTCGGGGTCCTGACAGACTGTGTCTCGGTCATCCGTTTCTCAAACACCATGTAGTGCGAGAAATCAACGGAGGCGATCGAGTCTTGTGGGGAAAAGTGTGCAAACCTCTATAGAGTGTACAATCTAATCATGGTTAGCCGTGTCCCCGGTTATGGACAATTCTGAGTATCTAGTACTTGAGTATTCACATGTATCCCATCACTCTTAACTAATATTGCTGGGTTGTTAATTTACCTTAATTGGGATTGAGTTGGGGTTGTACCTTCTCAATGATGTTTCAACCACCATGATAGTT
The DNA here is from genome assembly GCF_002162155.2 of Triticum dicoccoides. Lineage (NCBI taxonomy): Eukaryota > Viridiplantae > Streptophyta > Magnoliopsida > Poales > Poaceae > Triticum > Triticum dicoccoides. The sequence continues at coordinate 549,911,607 of NC_041393.1, read as the reverse complement.
AAATTAAAATTTATTCCTTTGTTGTAGGGAAAAATTTGCTTTCCGCAAAACTGTAGCCATAGAGCTTTCCACCAGCCAAATATGCATGTAGTGGTAGCCTTATTCTGTTATTGCTCTATTGTGTTACTTTGCCAGCATATTGCATGTGCTGACCCATTCTCAGGCTGCAACATGTTATGTTGCAGACTTTTCAGACGAGGAGTAAGGTTCGATAGGTCGTTGCCGTGCAGCTCAGCTATGCTATTGGAGTTGATGGACTCACTTTATCTTCCAAGCCTTCCGCTGTTATCGTATTAGATGGCCTTAAGCCATATTATTGTAGTAAGTTCTCTTTTGAGACATTCGATGTAATAAGTGTGTGATTGCTACTCTGTTATAAATCCTTTGAGTACTATGTGTGTCAGCATTACCGATCCAGGGATGACACTGAAGCACAGAGACTTGACCATTTGAGGTCGGGTCGCTACAGGAACGGGTGGAAAAAGAATTTTATAAGTAAATAGCAAATGTTTTTGTTTTATACTTAGTATGATCCGTTTATGTTTACTTAAATATTTACATAGATATGACTGCTATTTTCTAAAGTAGTTGCAATGTATGAGCAAACTTATATACGCAATTGACTCCTAGTTTTACTAGGATATATATTTTACTGCAACATGCATGCACTGCAATGTCAGTAATAGTGTACTTCCCCAGCATGTTAAGATAACTGCAACGCTTATCTACTGACCCTTTTTTTGTTCATGCATTGGGATTCTGATCTAGCTAGTGTTGATACATGGTGTGGTACTAAAGAAAGATAGGTGGAAGCATCTACTCTTAATAGCTAATAGATCTGGACAACAATACAAATTTTGTTTTGTATTTTTGTTGACATTACTGAACAAATTGATTGAACTATATATTCAGATGTGTATTTGCAAGCTAGATTATGTCCAAAATTGTGAGGGGAAAAACATACCCAACTTTCCTGGAGATCTGCGGTTGTGAGGCGATGAAGAAATGGCGCACGAAACCCCCTGTTGGGTATCATCAGGCAGCCGAGCATGCTGCGCCACTCGGTGTTTGTGAGCTCTAGACCTTCTGCGTAGACGCATGTGTCCGCTACCGGCACCATCCTTGCCAAGCACCCGCACTTACAGTCCATGGCGGGTTCAGTGGAATGGGATGAACCCTAGATCTATGATTTGAGGAAAATAAGGAACGTGGGAGGAGTTGTGTTAGTCTGTAGAACGAATGGATAAGTTTTTATGCAACCAATTGAGCAGTGGAAGCAATAAATGGTGTCGTTGGTGTTAGGTGGTGGATTGGGTCTGATTTAGTGAGCACGAATGCATTTAAGAAGCAACAGAACTGCTTACTTGAAAATAGCGAACTGCATTGTCATATCACGACGAACTGCGAACGCGTGGTTGGGCCTGTGTTTGTGTATGGTATGTAGGATTTTTTTTAATTTTCAGTGGCCTCTCTTTTTTTGTTGGCCCTGTGTTCGGGTAGTGAAGATGCAATTGGGCCCAAGTCGGCCTGTGAGCATGGCTGGTTCCCGGTGCGCTGTGTGCGGTCTAATGTTTAGTCCCACCTTGCCCGCGGGAGGCGCGCCTGACATGTTTATAAGCGCTGGCGAGGCCTCTGTGTCGAACTCCTCTTGTTACTTATTTGGGCGCCTAAACACGACGCTTGCAGCTGTAGGCTCTCTGACCTGTGGGCCCATGTGTGGCCGCCCCCATGCACTGTGACTCAGAACGACTCGCCTTCTGTGGGTGCAGACCTATTACGATACTGGCTGGGGCCGGTAGCACCTGGGTGGTCAAATTTTTTTCTTTTTATTTTTCTGTCTTAGGTGTTTTTTTCAATGTCGGGGCATGCAGTGCATTGATCATGGTTCTGTACTGCATGTGTACGCATTCCGTACTCCATGTACAGTTGCCATTTTTTTGTTTCCATCTTTTTGCTATTATGTAATCTTTTTTTCCAATGTATGGGAGTGCACTGCTTAGTACGCGTAATGCGTTGATTATGGTTCTGTACTGCACGTTCATATATTTCTGTACTTCATTGATTATTTACGTGTGTGCGTGCTTTGTTGGGTATGTTAAGACTTCATTCGACAGATTCTCTACTGCATTCGTACACAACTTGAACTGCATGCATCCTGTTTGCACACTACAACTCATTTTTCGTTTTCTGCACTACTCGAATCTAATGATACATTAGCAGAGAACAGAAAACAAATTATCACAGGTATTCTGTACGACAATTTCATCACCAGCAAACTAAGTTGAACAGAAAGCAAACTAACTTAATAAAAGTTCATCATTACAAAGCGATTCTGCATGGCAAGCAAACTAGGTTCAGCACACAAGAAAACTAACGATATATAAGCAAACAACATAAAGAAAATTTGATGATAATTCTAAAAGAACGGCGGCATTGTTGGCTCCTGGCTGGCACCATCTTCTTCTTCACCAGTCAGGCTCTCCCCATCCCCAGCTGCTCCTGGCGCGCTTCTTGGGGGGCTCCTCCTTCTCCAGCTTTGCACGGCGAAGGCCGTCCTGGGTGAGGGTGATGCGGTTCCTTATCTCATACGCTGCGTGGGCGTCCTTTGCCGCGTACTCGATGTGCCTCCTGGACAGAGGCAGGGTGGCCCAGCGCTGGTGCTCGTCGTCGATGATCTTCTTCTTCATGTTGTTGTAGTAGTCATCGATGAGCATGCCGGAGACGTCTCCGAGGGAGTCCAATGGCTTGGTTGCCTTGGGCACCCTCCACTCCTTCTGGATGTCGACGAAGTTGGCGACCTCCAATTTGACGCGCTCCAGCCTGGTTTTGTCACCGTCGATGGAGAAGCCTGCAAAGGTGTACCTGGGGTCGGCGAGGAAGTTATCAAAGACGGTGCACCTTTCAGTGTCGCTCATTTGGAAGAGCAACACCGGGTGATTCTTGCCGATGGAGAGCTGGCAGAGGGAGGGTTTCTGCGTCACTTCAGGGTCGTTGTCGTACTCGAGATCAATGCCGACGATCTTGTGGCGCTGGAGGCTGTGGTGGCGCTCGTACTGCGCGAGGGTGATCGCCATCTGCTTGTCATTGGTGTGGATGGTGTGCAACTTGGTGTTGCCGTGCGCCTCCACGGCGTTTTCGCCCTTGTACTCGTCGGTGAACCTCATAGCCGGTAGCAGGGCTTGGTGCTTTTGCGTTGATATAGGGAGATTTGGTGGGAGCGCAATGGATACTTGTGTTGTTGTGGATGAGAAGGTCTTTGGCAGGGGTCTGAATTTAAGGGGAGGGCGCGGGGTGGGATGGCCTCGTCGGATGAACTGCACGATCATGCTGATGATGCGGTTGTGCAGATCGTGGGTTGGTTTTGCATTTGTGATCGTGGGCTTGTGGCGATGGAACTGCTCCGATTGGGTGGTTGTATGCGAACGTGGGTTTTTTAAGGTGGGTTTGTTTTATTTTTTATCACCACATATTTTTTAACCACCACTTTTTTCTATGCGAACGGGCATTTTGTCATGTTTTATACATGTATATTGCGTGACAACATAACTGCATTGCTTACACTTACGCACTGCATCGCGTACAAATCTGAACTGCAACTGTGTATACATGTGTGTACTTCATCGTTTTTTGCGTGTCTTTGCTATATGCTTCGGCGATCTGCATTGCACCACGGAATGCACTGCATACTTCTACCACCGCGTACTGCATCTTGTTTTTGCCTGTACTTATTGCAGTCCCTGGCACGGGAAGGGTAGGGAAATGGGCGGGGGGTGGGGGGCCCCCCACTTTTTTTTGAACTTATTGTTTTTTCTTTGTCGGTTTTGTTGGGCCTGTGTTCGGGTAGTTCAGAGATGCATGTATGTGGTCAATTTTTGTGTGGCTGGGTCCGGTATCATTTGGGTGATCAGTTTTTTTATTTGTATGTTTTTCAATGTCGGGGAGTGCACTGCTTTTTGGTAAATCATCGGTGCACTGCATTGATCAGGGTTATGTACTAGATGTGAAATTCATTCCTTACTGCATGTACAGTTCTCATTTTTGTTCCCGTGTTTTTACTTTTTTGTAATCTTTTTTCGAATGTATGGGACTGCACTGCTTAGCAAATTACAACTGTACTGCATTGGTTATGATCCTGTATTGCACGTTCGTGTACTTCCGCACTGCGTTTACTTTTTCCATGTTCGCGTTTTTCTTCATCGCTGTGTTCCATGGCGTGTATATATTCATCTACATAATGCAGAACTGGATTGCTATGGCGTACTGCATCCCGTGAAGAAATGCATTGCATTTTTCCAGTACTGCGTACTGCATTTGTTTTTTTGCCTGTGCTGCACTGTACGGGAGGTTTAAGGGGAGAGGGGAGGGGGGCACTTTTTTTGTGTGGCACTTATTTGAAGGTAGACTTTTTTCGGATGCGTTTTCTTAACATGCGTTTTGTTTTTGATTTTAACTTTTTTACGAACTGTATGTATTTCATTTTTTGTTTTATCGTTTTCATGATTCTTCATAGAGAACTGCATCATGTGCGTTTTTTTTTTGTTTTTTAGTAATATGTGCGTTTTGATGTAGACTGGCTTATTTTGTCCGGGCCTTTTTTGGGCCGGCCCATTTTTTTTCAACACACGGGCATCCTACGTATCATTTCCAGGCTATGCCACCGCTCCGCTGTCAGAGAGAGAGAGAGAGCGAGAACAATCCCCTCTCCTCTCTTGCAGTTTCTACCGAGGCATCTCTCCCTCGAGCAAAACCGTCGTCGCACGTAGCAACCGCCATCGCCCGGAGAACCGCCGCCCTCAAGAGGTCCTTATTCCTGCATTCCGCGTCGTCCCTCCGTGAGCCCTTGCCGTTGTGCTCCCGCAGCCCTTTCCTGTCTGTTCCCGTCGCCACCCCCCTTCCCCCTTCCCGCCGCTGTCGCCGCACACTTTTTTGTGGTACGTTCTGCTTGGCCTCGGTGTTGATCGTCCCCTCGTCTTGTTTTTGTGATTCTTGTAGTTGCTGTCGCTCTTTTTGCTTGTGTAATTTTTCTGTAGGCAGTCGATTTTATCTCATTTTGAAGTCGATAGTTGTGTGTAGCAATGTGGATCTAGGGTTTCATGAGATTTTCGCTGATTTTGTTGCTTATGTCTGTCACTTCGTCCTTGTGCTGCAGGGAAACGCTATGTCTTCGCCGAGCAGGCAGGGAGAAGTAGTTCAGGGTATGTGGAGTGCTTATTTTTAGGCTTTGTTTATTTTGTTTGATGTTTATGTAGTTTCCTAATGCATCCTGCATATTGGGTTATGCTCTGTTAGTTGTCAGCATTCGTTTGCATTATTTTGTCATGTGATGTTTTTGTACTTTCTTTTTTCTGGTTTTTTTGAATCCAGTAGGTGATTGCAGTTCTCATAATGATACACCAATTGTCTCTCCTTGTCCTGGTGGTAAGGATCATGGTGTCGAGGGAGGACATCAAGTGAATTCGCCGATTGAATCTTCTCCCATAAGTGTGGCCCCTCCTTCTGGTATGTGATTAATTTGTTTATTTTTGTGTATGCTTTGTTTTATCTAGTCCGACATTTTTGTTGCGAACAACCATGAATTTAGTATATGCAGCACTGCATTTATTTTTGTATGTGAACTCCACTGTATGTATGTGTGAACTGCATTGTTGTTTTATTCAAGTTTTTTGTACAATGCATTATTTTTTATTTTGAGTTTATGGTTGGAGCACTGCATTTATATGTCTAACTGTACTGCATTTGTTCTTTTTGTGCAATTTTTAACGAGCCTAGTCAAACTTTATTTTGACACAATGTCTGTTTTCCATGCTGTGGCGCCTGGGTTTGAGGAGGTTACTCAATTGATTGACCATTATTTTGAAGAGGGTCATGTTGTTGTGAGCTTTGATCAGAGACGTCATGTCTTGTCTGAAACACAATCACAGTTTGTTGATGGTACAGAGGAAGTTACACAGGATTGGGTGGTCCCGGAACAGCTTCGTCAATATGAGTTGAAGCAAAGCAAGAAGAAGTTGAGGTTTGAAATTGAGTCAAAAGAGTTTGCTGAGAAGGAGAAGCAGAGGAGATCTGCAGATGGTGCCAAGGGTGGTAAATTTGGCAAGGTGAAGAAGAGGTTGAGTACTATTGCTGAGGAAGGTGGTACACCTCGGTGGAGTCCACGTGTTGCTGGAATGAAGAAGAATCTTGGCAAGAGAACTGCTGAAGCTGGTGGAAGTGATGATCCTCAGCGCAAACGACTACATGTCACTGAAGGTCCCAATTCTGATGATGACGACTTTGTGCTTGCTGATTATGTGAAGGGTGTTCATCCTTCTAGACGCAAAGACTGTGATTCATCTAAGAGTGTACCCAAGCGTGCCCATGATGATGTTGACGAAGATGTTGGTGGTGATTCTGGCGAGGAGGTGGATGCTACTCCAAAGGTTTGTTGAAGTGCACTGCATTTGTTTCCTTCATTTGTTATTCTTTCTGTATTTTCTATGTCTCTTTTTTTATGCCTAGACTTCTAATGTGGACTGCATTTCCCTTTACACAGAGGAAGAAGTCTAGTAAGAGCAATGGCAGTGAAGATGATGGTGAGGGAGATGATTCTCGATTTAACAAGACCGTGCGTTTGTCGCTTCCCACTGTTTGCAAGACTACTTCTTTGTTGAAAGAGGCGCATTGCAGCCGTGTTAGGGATGCTAGATTTGGTGTTGTCTTTGATCTGACAGTAAAGAAAAATGTGTCACGCATTCTTATGTGCTATCTGATGGGAGTGATTGAACCTGCCACCATGGTAATGGACTTTGGGAATGGCAGGGTTCTTCGAATCAATCATGATGCAGTTCATCACATTTTTGATTTACCTATGGCACGCCACATTGCACCCATGCCTGCTTCCAGCGGTCATGATGAATCATTGACTGCCCTCAAGGATGAGCTTGGCTTTGACCGTTCAAAAAGTATAGGTGTCAAGGACTTGCTTGAGAAGTTGAAGGTGTTGGTGGAGGAAGATGATTATGTGAGTGTTGACCTTGCTGTGAAGGTGTTCTTCCTGATACTTTACCAGAATTTGTTGTGCCGGGGGCCTGCAGTTCGTTTGGGTAGAGTTGCTGCGATGGTAGAGAACATGGATTATGCGGCTATGGATCAGATGGACTTTTGTCAGCTTGTTGTTGATGATTTGCAGGCAGCTGTGGTTAGGTGGCAATCAGAAGGCAGCAAGCAGAATTGTGCAGAGGGTTGTGCCATTATCCCCCTGATTATGTATCTTGACTGCTTGAAGCTTCACAAATTTTCAGTCATGCACACGTTGACGCCACGCGCGTCATACCTGACGACCAAGGACCTGATGAAGTTGTACAATGAGGATGTGCTTGTGAAGGGAAAGATTTACTTGGAAAGTTACAAGTTTGGGAAGCTGCCGGTTAGTGCACCTGATTTTTTAATATCATATTTTAAAAAAAAATGTGCAGCCATTATAAATGTGAACTTTTCTAGTACTCACATGTGTACTTCTCTTTACCTATTGTCTTTTTTGCAGTGGAAGGCGTCAGGTGATATTGTGTACAACCGTCCTGTTGCAGTTGTACACAGCAGCTCTGATGCGGGGCCTAGCACTCATGCTAGATTTTATGAGCCTATCTGTAGTCAGCTTCCTTCCTGTGATGATGAGGTGCTGCATACTCGTGGTTTCATTACTCGACAGATGTTTGATAATACAAGCTCTTATAAACAGACATTTGTTGGCGGCAAAAAAGATGAGGAGATTGATGAGCTTCTTCTGAAGGTTTTGAACCTGACTGAAGATTTTCCAACCTCTGGTGACTGTTTGAGGACACTTGCTGGTTTTTTCCCTGTTGGCCATGGCCCACGAGATGAAGATATTGTTGATGCTCACAATTTTGATTGTGGTGTGATTCAAAGCCTAGAGATTGCAGTGACAAATGTTCGGTCTTCGTATGCTCAATTGGGACATTCACAGGAAGAGAAATGCATTCGGTATGAGAAGGATGCTGGGCATATTGTGGACGAAATGATCCGTCAGGACGCTGGCGTTGGCGCTGACAATGTATGTTCTAGATCTTTTGTGGGTTTGAACCTCTTTTTTTGTGTATTATGTTGACTGCTCCTCACTATTTTTTTTGTTATAGGCTGGAGTGGAATCTTCTGGTGTCGGTGGACCTAGAGACGATGGAGTTGGTCAGGTATAAATACTCCTGCCATGTCTGTTCTTCCATGCGTCCCTTTTTCTTTGAACTTGCATTTATTTGCTTCCCTTTTTTTGTTTTTTTGTGTACTTCTCTGTTGTGAAGTGTGTACTGCTTGTGCATAGTTGAAGTTTTTTCTTTTTTGGTCGGTACCATCTTATTTGTCGTTTTTTGTTTGTTCTATGCCCGTAGACTGGTGCTGCTACTCGTGATGTGCACAAAGAGACCTACGATGGCTCTGGGAAGGATGAGGTCTTGGCTGATGCATCATCCCCTCTGGATGTTGTAGCTGATAAGGTATAGTTGTATTACTTATTCTGTTAGTGGGTTGTAATCTAATTTTTTGTTGTTTGTTATAAACTTGATGTACGCTGTTATGTTCATCCATATGCATTTTCATTTACGTATGTTAGCTGCAATAGTTTTACATGTGTGAGCTTCATTGTTTGACAGAAGTGAACTGTAGTTCTTTTGGCATGCGCGATCCATACTGATTTACATACGTGAGCTTCAGTATTTAACATAACTGAACTGCAGCGTTTGTCAAAGCGAACTGCAGTTCTTTTTATGTATATGTGGGTTGCAGTTGTAGTTGTGTTTGACACACGTGTGTTTGTGTTGTTTGCATATGTGGACTGTAGTTGTTATGTGTATGTTGTCAGCAATCTTTTGACATAAGTGTGCTGTGTGTTGTTGTGTTAGTTATCCCCACGCTCATTTTTGTGTTACTGTGTGTTTTTAAACTTTCCACAGGTTGGAGAACAAAACGTGGAAGTCCATGTTGATCTGAATCAGGGCAGTTGTGCTGTTGATGGACGTGGCAGTGTTGATGCTTCTGTACCGGTTGCCGTTGAGTGTGAAGATCCTTCTGTAGCTCAAGGAACCCATGATGCCGTTCCCACCAGTCGGCATGAAGATTCTGATGTTGGCATTGAAAAGCCACTGGAGATTGTTGCCCCTGCTGCTAGTGTTGTTGCTTCCCCTATCTGTCTGGTGTCTAATGATGTTCCGGAAGTATCAAGAGTGGAGCCTCATGTAGTTGAAGTATCTAAGGACGCTGCTGTTGACCAGACTGTTGTAAATCGAGACAATGCTGATGTTGCTGCAGAAGGAAAGTCCAGTGAGGTTGTGGTGGATTCGTCGCAACCTATGCAAGAAAATATTTTGCTCAGCTCTGAAGAACAGCAGCCTGAAGACTCTGACACTAAAGGCAAGAGTTTTTTTAATAGTGCAGTTTGATGTTTTTCTCATTCATGTTGTTTAATTACTATGGTATCTGTATTAGATGTTTAATGATAAGTGAAACTTTGATCTTTTGTCTATGATTTTCAAAATAGCTAGCAGAATTCCCTTATCTTAATATTTAAACTTCATTATTTGGATAAGTGAACTTCATCTTTTTTATTACAGATGACGAACTTCCTGTTGTGACACCCTCGAGCATTGATCTAGCTCTTCTAAAAAGATACAATGAGTTGTACGCTGCTGTTACGAGGGCTCAGAAGGACAAGAAGAAGAAGTATGGTTTTTTAAAAATTGTTTTGTTCATATGTATTATCTAATTTTTGTATTTACCTGTTTTTCTTTGTTGTTATTTTTTTAGTATCTTATGTTTCAGTTTTTCATGAAAAATTCAGGGACATGGTTGCTTTTAAAACTGAGATGGGTGATATTAGCATTGGCTTGTAGATCTTGGGGTTTCTTTGCTGGTAGATAAGTTTAAGGGATCTCCGACAATGGTTGTCCCATACCATATTTGTGTAAGAATGCAGAAATTTTTGTTTTATTTTTTGATTTTCTTTTCTGATTTCGTGCGACGACCTGTTTTGCTTATTTGATTTTTGGTTTTGTTTCGGCAGACAAATATTTGGAATGGTGGTACTGTAGGCAGGAGTGTTAAAATGTTGTTCTCCTCAAAAGCCGAGGAGCGTGTTGATAACAAGGATATGGTGAGAGACGTTTTTATGTGTTGAAAACTATATTTTGTCTGTTTTGTTTTTATAGCGTTCTGTTTTTTCTTCTTATAATAATTATATTTATTTTTTCATGCTTCCAACAGGTCCTTTTTGCAACTTTTGATCCGCCAGATACGAGGGATGGTGTTGGTCATTATTGCATAGTTGCGTTAAATGTGAAAGAAAGGCGGTTTGAATTTCTTGACTCGCTCAACAAACCTGGTAGCCCTGATGCGGTCAGGGTTTTTAGGAGGATGGTTAAAAATATCAAGCGTGCATGGAAAGAAGGGAGCTTGAGTTCTGATGAGCCGCTAAATCCTCCTACACTTGATGGATTTATGTTGAAACATGTCATTGTCCCATTGCAGCCAAATGGGTGCGTTCTTTACAGCCCTTCTGTGTCATACTGTTCAAGTTTTTTTTTCACTCCATTTTTGTGAAACTGATGTTTTTTATTCTTTTTATTGCAGGCATGATTGTGGATTCTATATGTTTCAATTCTTGCAGACATGGGATGGTGTTCGAGTTGCTAAGTTTGGTGTGGAGCACATTGGCTACATCAGAAAGGCCATGCTCTATAGCTGGCTAACATCGAGGAAGTGTTACCTTGATTTAACATCACTTCTAATTTTTGCAGATAAAGGTTGTTTTATTGAACTTCTTTATCCTCGCTTTATTTTATTTTTGTATACTGCTTGGTTCCGCTTCTTTATAGGCAAGTGAGCTGCATTATTCTTTATATGTGGGCTGCATTGCTGTATACAAGTGTGGGCTCCATTGCTGTAGAGAAGTGTGCTGCATTGTTATTTATATGTGGGCTGGATTGCCGTATACAAGTGTGGGCTGCATTGATGCAGAGAAGTGGGCTGCATTGTTGTAGAGAAGTGTGCTGCATTGCGATATACAAGTGTGGGCTGCATTGCTGTAGAGAAGTGGGCTGCATTGATGTATACAAGTGTGGGATGCATTCTATTTTTCTGTATACATGTTTTTTTGGTTTTTGTGTTTTGTGCTGAGTGCTTCCTTTTTTTTTGCATTTTTTTAGGTTTTGATGGGGGGCTTCATGAAGGTTGTACGTCACTGTTTGAGTCCTAGGGTTCTGATGTGGTTATGGAGGACTGTGTCATTGAAATCTCTCCAGATAATTCTGGTTTGAACACAAATGTGGCGTCTGGACCTCATGGTGGAAGTGTCTCTCGACCTAGCTCTCCACACGATGTATATGATGTTGATGATGATGATTTTGTTACACCGTGTGCACGTGTCACTAGGACTAGGAGTGCAGCAATTAATCATCCTCCTTTGGATGAGGTTAAAGTATTTACGAACAAGAGGGCAGGTGAGAGGGCTTTTAAGTTGAGATGCTCTATAGAGAAATTAAAGCCTCCGAGGTTCAGATATATTGATGAGGCGATTAAAATAAAGGATCTTGTTCTCAGCAAAGATTTTGTAACCAAATACGCGAGTAAGTTTTATGTGATGTGTGTGCCCTTTCATCCTTTTTGTGTGTTTTGATTTTAATTCTAATTTTATCGATCCCATCTGTGTATGTTTACTGCAGGAACGCATTCTTTATGGTGCATGGTCCTTTTGGTGATGTCGATACTTACAATATCGACTATATCTATGATACATTAGGCAAAGGAGCTTTAATGGATTCGTATATCATGGATTTTGTCATCAAGTACTGGAAGCAAGACCCTGAATTGGGTTTAGCTTATCAATCTGGTGAACGTGTGCTACTTTCACCTTTATTTATCATGGTAAACGTTTGCTATCATTCTTTCCTATTGCACTGGCTTTTTCATGTCCATGCCTGCTTGCATTGTTTATTCTTTTTTTCATGTCCTTTTTTGTTCTTTTTTGTGTGCAGTACGTTCTTTAAATGGAAACCTCTGTGGTGAGAGATAATGACGGAAATCCTGTGTTGCCAGTTGTGCATAGCTCGTTTGTTTTAGAAGATGCAGTTAACTAGTTCAAGGTTTTTGTGAGCGAAGACGCAAACCTGTTGGATGCAAAACTGGTAAGTTCATTGTTTTTTGTCATATTTTTTTCCTGGTTTGTTGCATTTCTTTTTATAGTTATTTTTGGAACAGTGGTCCTGGTGCTACGTGTTGAAAGAACTTTTCATTTCATTTTTTATACGAACAGATTATGATGCCGCGATTCAAGGATGGTCATTATTCCGTATACATGATGAACCAGCATCACCAGACCCTTGATATCCATGACCGTAGGAAGTACACTGGCCATCCTGATGTCACAACAAGGTGGCGCATGACTGACTACCACGCAGATTGCACTGAAGTGGTATGTTATTTTTTCTTTGCCAAGCGTAAAGCTTTTCTTGTGTTTCTCCTACTGCATTTTTTTCATAAACTGCACATGCAAATTTTAGCACACATAGAACCACAATTGTTTATGTAGTGCACTTCAACATATGAGCGACAGAACTGCATTTTTCTCACGTGCACTTAAAAGAGGGATTGTCTAGACGTGTGAGAACAACTTTTATTTATTTTTTTGGTTCGTTTGAATATCAACTTTGATCTGTGATGTGTGTTATTCTTACCTTGTGCTTCTTTTTTTTGCCAGATGAGGAGGATGACTCAGCTGCTGAAGGCGATTTATGGTGAAAAAATGTATAAATCGAGGAACCACCCTGACTGGGTTAAATTGGCAGAGAAGCCATCTTACCCGGTCGTGCCAGCGCAGGGAGCAAATGAGTGCGGAATCTATGTTCTGAGGATGACGCAGTTGTATGACGGCCAATGTCTAGTTCAGAAAATTTTGAAATCTGACGTAACAGCTTCTCTGTTTTCTTTTCACTTTTTTGTTCTTTATGACAACCTTTTTTTAATCACTTGTCTGCATTTTTTTTTCTTTTTTCAGCCTGCTGTTGAAGATTGGAAGGCGGAGTACATGTTCCAGCTGCTGTTCAATCCTTTGAACATGTTGTGTTATGAAGACATGCCGCTTGAGCTACGCGAACTGACTGCGGACCTCGGGCTCACTTCCCTGTCGCAATCGCAGACGCAGTCGTAGATGCAGTAACAGTAATTTGGGGCACTGTTTTCTACTGGGGGCAAAAGGCTGTGCGTGGACAATAGCTAGGGTTTGATGTTGTGTTTGTGTGTACTGACTAAGGTAGATAATGTATGAAAAAGACTTTTTTTTTCTGTCGTTGTGTTTTTTTCTTGTTCTTTTATGCAGCTGTGTATGTGGATCAATTTGTATATGTATGTGTATTTTATATCAATAACTCATACAATTATAATTTTATTTTTTGTTGACGACCATGGTCTATGTGAACTGGCATTTGTCACGCTTATATGTATATGTGTTTGATAAATTGCATCGCATTTGATGCCGAACTTCTTTGTCCAATAAAAAGCACTGCATTTTTTTGTCTTTCAAGCAAAGTGCTGCACGTGTGTGCATGCCGAAGCTGCATTGCTTTATGATACCGCACTGCTTTTTTGCCAAAACAAAAATGCACTGCTTTTTGCCTAAAGTAGCGTTTTGTAGTTGGTTTTTTTATTGTTTGTACGTTAAGGTACATGGGGGGGGGGTTGGGCCCCCCCCCCCAATTTTTTTAGTTGTCTATATATTTTTTGTAT
>NC_041393.1:549760394-549897539 GCF_002162155.2 Triticum dicoccoides | reverse complement strand
GTAGGCGAGTCCGTCATACCCCGTCGCCCCCTGTCTATATTAGGGGTGTGGCTCCGGGGTTTGCGCGCGTCCCCTTTGATGGAAAAACAGAATGTCCGCCCTGCGCCTGTCAACCAAGTGCACTGCATGTGTTAGCGCGAGGCCGAGCAGGGTGTGGGGAGGGGGGTTCGTGACCCCCCTCCACATCCCCCTGCGAGGCCGAGCCTGGAATGAGCCGGAGCAGGCGGCGACGCGGCTTGCCACGGCGCCGCATGTGTAGGTGAGTCTGTGATACCCCGTCGCCCCCTGTCTATCTTAGGGGTGTGGCTCTGGGGTTTGCGCGCGTCCCCTTTGATGGAAAAACAGAAATGATGTCATTTGTACTGCTTGCACCAATGTTGAGTACTGCACTTCGTGTAGCAAGTGTGTGTGTTGGTCACCACACGAAAGTTGCTGCGGCCCTTGTCGTTCTTCATTTATGCATGTACTGCACTTCATGTATACACTTGGTGAACTTCCTTATGTTCGTTCTGTGAACTGTATTCACGTTTGTTCAGAAAGGTATACGGATTATATTTTTTAAGAAATATTAATATTAATTTTTATTTTTATATAATTACTATTTTTGTGGACTGCATGTTGAGACATGTGTACTCCTTTTTTTACGATTGTGAACTGCATTAATCTTTTCTTTTTTATGTCTGAGTTTGTAGTCAGATTACCTAATTTTTTTTGTTTAATGTTGGTTTTGAGTATGTTTTGTATGTGAATAGTATGTTTTGGTATCACACATTAAATTTTTCAAAGCTGTGTAGATACTTGTTCTAATGCAAACTAGTTTCTGCGAAAGCAATTGATCACAAGCAAACTGACATTGATTTTACAAAAGAAATGTTCGATATGAAGCAACGGACATCATCAAAATCTTGCATACATGAAACAAAGAACAACACAACGCCTAAAGTAAAGTGAAACTGAACACAGCCCTGATTTTTTCTAGTTGTTGTATTGGATTACAGCCTTGTTGTTCTTCTTCTTTTCTTCTTTATCTCTTTTTGCCCTGTCCAGTCCCATTATGACATCGTAGATGATTCTCCATGACTCATATGTTGCGAATGTATCTATTGCTGCATACTTGATAAGCTTTTCTGGCAGCGGGCAAAATACCCACAGAGTATGGTCCTCCTTGCGGTTAATTTTTTTCTTCATGTCATGGTAGTGAATGTCTATCATCCTGCCAGCAACATCAGCCAAAGAGTCAAACTTCTTTTTATTGTATGGGTCTCTCCATTCCACCTAAATATCAATGTAGTTGTCAGAGTTGATCTCCAAACCAGATACCTTCAGCTTGCTTTTGTCTCCTTCAATAGCAAATCCAACGAAGGTGTACTCATCATTCATCAGGAATTTTTCTAGTTCCATTGGCCTGCAATATATTTGTATAGAGTGAATATAGTTTATTTCTTTAGAACTAGCAATGTTTTTTTGTGTTTTTCTGAAACTGAACTGCAATATGAATATCTGAATCTGTTGCATTGAGCAGTTGCTAATACTTTGTTCAACATAACTAGTAAATCTGATAATAGATTGCATAAACAATGCATGTTTTGTGTATGCTTGTATTCTTGAACCTAATTTCATACATGTTTTGTATGGTAATGTTGCAGTGAAGAAAATATAATTAAACTGTGTGTATTGCTAGATAATATAATTCAAGAATTGAACACATGAGTGACATACAGGGAGCCAGATCAAAACTGTTAATAAATTCATATGCCATGCTTTTTCAAGAATGAGAACCAAAGTTTAAATATTATGGCATTTCAGTGAAGAAAATTTAAAATCAATATTGACAAGCAATAGTTATTCTTACCTGTCTTTAGCTGCAGATATGTGGTAGACAAGGCATTCTTTTTGTACGCATAGCTGTAGCACCGCTGCCCGCTGTGCCTTCTCGTAGTGTGTGTACTCGACATTAATGCCGACTAGTTTGACGGGCATTCCGCCGAGCTTCCTCTTGAACATGGACAACATCTTGTCCACGTCTTTGCCCTTGCTTGTGCAAAGGACGTGGAGCTTGTGATTGCCGTGGAGGTGGACGTCGTGGATCTCCCTGGTGTACTTGCGGCGCTGCTTGTACAGAGGTGCATCCGCCATGATTCTCCTCTGCTCTCTGGTGTTTGTTCTAGAGAGAGAGGTTAGTGAAAGGAAGAGCGGAGAAGAAGATGCAATGGGTTTTTTTGGGGGACGAAGCAATTGTGTTTTCTCCTCTGCTCTACTCTGCTCTCCTTGACAGGACGTGGGAGAGGTGGAGCGGGGTGGTAGCATGGTGGGGCTCTGTTTTAAGTTACGTGGCAACTGCCAACAGGTTCTGCTATGAGGAGGCTCTGTTAGTGCGTTGGAAATCCGGAACGTCGTCGCCTCTTTTTTTGTGATTAGATCAATGTATTGACGCAACTGTCAGAAAATGTGATGATTGTGTTTTCGGTCAATTGTCCAAGTCAGTGCACTTCTTTTCTATCAGAAACGAACTGCTCAGGTCCATGTAGTGTACTGCAGTAGGATTCACACAGATGTACTTTTTTTTCTTCTCTTGATGGTGTTCTTTCTTTTCGTCTCTTGATTTTTGTGGTGATACAGCGTTTGTGTGGATGGAGGGTAGTGTGGCTAGGGGTGTCGGAGTGCTTTGGTTAAGTAACAGGGCTGCATTCTTATTTCAGCCATACTGCATTGCAGAGTGAAGATAACTGCAATTCAGAAAAGAAAAAAATAATACTTCGTGCTTCCACGTGGAGAACTGCATTGTTGTACGTCGTGGACTGCATTTGTACGTTGACATCGGGCTTCCTGCGTTTTATTTATTAATAGTTTCTTACAGTGCCGACGCACATTTTTTTGTTTGTTGTTATTCATTTAAAAAATGTTTCTCATTTTTCTTTTTGATGTTTTATTTTCGAACTTATTGTTTTTTCTTAGTGGACCTTGTTGGCCCTGTGTTCGGGTAGTGAAGACGCAATTGGGCCCAAGTCGGCCTGTGAGCACGGCTGGTTCCCGGTGCGCTGTGTGCGGTCTAATGTTTAGTCCCACCTGACCCGCGGAAGGCGTGCCCGACATGTTTACAAGCGCTGGCGAGGCCTTTGTGTCGAACTCCTCTTGTTACTTATTTGGGCGCTTAAACACGGCGCTCGCAGCTGTATGCTCTCTGACCTGTGTGCCCATCTGTGGCCGGCCCCATGCACTGTGACTCAGAACGACTCACCTTCTATGGGTGCAGACCTATTACGAGACTGGCTGGGGCCGGTAGCACCTGGGTGGTCAATTTTTTTTCTTTTTATTTTTCTGCCTTATGTGTTTTTTCAATGTTGGGGCGTGCACTGCATTGATCAGGGTTCTGTACTGCATGTGCACGAATTATGTACTGCATGTACAGTTCTCATTTTTTGTTCCCGTGTTTTTGCTATTATATAGTCTTTTGCCCCAATGTATTGGAGTGCACTGCTTAGTAAATCATACCTGTACTTCATTCATTATGGTTTTGTGTTGTACGTTCATGTACTTCCGCACTGTATTGAATTATTTACGTGTTTGTGTTTTTCTTTTTGTGATTTTGCTCTTATGTATTCCTTTTTTCAAATTTATGTTCGTGCACAACTTGCACTGCATGCGTCCTGTGTGCATTCTGTACGACAATTTCATCACCAGCAAACTAAGTTGAATAGAAAGCAAACTAACATAATCAGAGTTCATCATTACAGGCGATTGTGCATGGCAACAAACTAGGTTCAGCACACAAGCAAACTAACGGTACATAAGCAAACAACATAAAGCAAATTTGATGATAATTCTAAAAGAACGCTGGCATTGTTGGCTCCTGGCCGGCACCATCTTCTTCTTCACCAGTTAGGCTCTTCCCATCGCCAGCTGCTCCTGACGCGCTTCTTGGGGGGCTCCTCCTTCTCCAGCTTTGCACGGTGAAGGCCGTCCTGGGTGAGGGTGATGCGGTTCCATATCTCGTACGCTGCGTAGGCGTCCTTTGCCGCGTACTCTATGTGCCTCATGGACAGAGGCAGGACGGCCCAGCGCTCGTGCTCGTTGTCGGTGATCTTCTTCATGTTGTTGTAGTAGTCGTCGATGAGCATGCCAGAGACGTCTCCGAGGGAGTCCAACGGCTTGGTTGCCTCGGGCACCCTCCACTTCTTCTGGATGTCGACGAAGTTGGCGACCTCCAGTTTGACGCGCTCCAGCCTGGTTTTGTCGCTGTCGATGGAGAAGCCTGCAAAGGTGTACCTGGGGTCGGTGAGGAAGTTGTGGAAGATGGTGCACCTTTCAGAGGCGCTCATTTGGAAGAGCAGCACCGGGTGATTCTTGCCGATGGAGAGATGGCAGAGGGCGTGTTTCTGCGTCGCTTCAGGGTCGTTGTCGTACTCGAGATCAATGCCGACGATCTTGTGGTGCTGGAGGCTGACACTACTAGGAAAGGGGTATAGATAGGATTGACACTAATGGTGCACCAGGGAAGTAGTGCGCCACTACTATATACTAATGGCGCACCAGTTGGTGATGCGCCATTAGTGTGGAAGACACTAATGGCGCACCAGACACACGGTGCGCCACTAGTAATAATTTTTTCCATTTTTCCATACATACTAATGGCGCATCCGGTCGAAGTGCGCCATTACTAGTTCTAACTAGTAATGGCACACCAGGCAGACAATGCGCCATTACTGTATTTTTTTATTCTTTTTTTTGCAAAACTAATAATGGCGCACCATTTCACAGTGCGCCATTACTAGTTTAAACTAGTAATGGCGCACTATGACTCGGTGCGCCATTAGTATATTATTTTTTACTTTTTTGCAAAACTACTAATGGTGCACCATCTGCAGGTGCGCCATTAGTAACCAGGCATACTAATGGCGCATTTGTAGGTGGTGCGCCATTAGTAACCTGGGACCCCAACAAGATATTTTGGACAACCACACCTACCCACTCACTTTCCCCACTTCATTCCCTCCACCTCCTTCTCCAAGCTTTCGGCTGCCTCCTCCTCCTCACCTCATTTGCACCATAGATTCACCAAAATTAAGTGGTGAAATTACCTTTTTTTGATAGGTAAGTAAGGGGAAAGCTATCTTCATGTTGTAGATCTACTTTTTTTCTCCCTAGCTCGCTCCAACAACGTGCGCATGCACTTTTTGGTGCCTAGCTAGATCTATGTATGTTTGTGATGTTGCATATGATTGTGGTGTTGCATATATGTTTGTGTTTGCAGGTACCGGTATTTGAAATGTGATAGTTGCCAATATTTTGCCGGAATGTTGATTCATGTCCGTTTCGGCGAGAATTTTGGCACTATGCATTCTTTTTGGTCCTATTTTTAGGGAAGGTCATGCCAAATTTTTTCTTGGTTCTAAAATATCGTTTTGCTCTACCCCGCAGGCGACCATGGTCCGCACGATGACCGAAGGAATCGTGAATAGGGTTTTGAGCTCCGCGAAGGCCGAGATGCTTCAAAAGAACGAGACGGAGATAATATGTCCGTGTCGAAGATGAAAGCTGAAGAGCCTTATTGCGGACCCGGATTCCGGGCAGGTGCGGGACCACCTGCTCTTGCATGGTTTCATGGATGGATATCGGTGGCAAGGTGATGAAGATGACTATGAAGTCGTCCATGGGGGCCGGGCAAGAAATGAGGAAGGGCAACAAGACAACCACCGCGGCGAGGGCGGGCGAGAAGACGAAGAATCTCCAGGACATGATCACGACGGTGATGCTGTACACAGTCATCATGTAGAAGATGTCGTACATGATGATGAGGAAGATCAAGACGAAGGGCATGATCATGAAGATGAATATGCCGGAGCAGACGACGATGGAGGCTGGGTGCAGGACCCTCATATTCAAGAGTTGCTTCTCAAGCAGACGGATAACGCAAGAGCTGCCGCCCGAGAGAAAGCCCAGCTGGATCAACTGGAGATAGACGCGGTTACTCCATTGTATGAAGGATGCAGGCCCGAGGATACCCGCCTGAAAGTAATGCTCATGGCTCTGGAGATGAAGGTAAAACACAAAATGACCGACGCATGCTTCAACGAGAACATGTCATTCTGGCACGAACGTCTTCCCAAGGGGAACAAGTGCCCGACCAGTTTCGAGGAGGCAAAGAAAATCGTGTGTCCTCTGGATTTACCGCACGTGAAATACCATGTGTGCATGAACAATTGCATCATTTATCGGGACGAGCACGCGGAGTCTACCATATGTCTGCAGCAGTATTTCACGGACCCTAAGGTAGCAAAGCTCCTGCATTGGCACGCGGATAGGGAGGAGAAGAAGCGGGAAGATGACGAAAATGATCCGGAGATAAATAAAAAAGACAAGATGCTGAGTCACCCTTAGGATGCGAGCCAGTGGCAAGCGTTGAACTTCGAATACCCAGAATTTGGGAAGGATCCAAGGAACATCGTGCTGGGTGCGAGCACGGATGGAGTCAATCCGTTTGGCAGCCAGAGAAGCACACATAGCACCTGGCATGTGTTTGTGTGGATGTACAACCTTCCCCCCTGGTTGTGCATGAAGAGGAAGTACATTCACATGAGTATGCTAATTGAAGGGCCGAAACAACCAGGGAACGACATCAATCTGTATCTGGGGCTGCTGAAGGAGGAGCTAGACACGCTGTGGAAAACGCCAGCCAATACGTGGGACGCCGCAGAGAAAGAATATTTCCCTATGAGAGCCGCACTGCTCACGACGGTGCATGACTATCTCGGTTACAGATATCTCGCGGGGCAGGTAGTCCACGGATTTTCTGGATGCGTAAGGTGGATGGATGACACAACGTATCACCAGCTAGATAGAGATCCCGGGTCTTCGAAAACCGTGTTCATGGGACATCGAAGGTGGCTTCGCGATGATGACCCATGGAGGAAACGCAAGGATCTATTCGATGGTGAAACCGAACCCCGAAAACGCCCGTGTACTAGGAGCGGCGAGGAAATAGACGAGCTGTTGAAAAATTGGAAAGACTGCCCACTGCCGGGAAAGAAGCAAAAGGCGCCAGAGCCAGGAAAGAAGAGAAAGGCGCCAGAGCCGCTGCTGAAGGTATGGAAAATGAGGTCTGTTTTCTGGGACTTGCCGTACTGGAAGATCCACCGTGTGCCTCACAGCCTTGATGTCATGCATATCACGAAGAACATGTGCGAGAGTCTGCTTGGTACCCTGCTCAACATGCCAGAGAGGACAAAAGATGGGCCGAAAGCAAGGGTAGACTTTAAATCAATGGGCATCAAGCAGGAGCTTCATGCTAATGATGATGATGATGATGATGATGATGATGAGGCGAAGCAGGACACGGAAAGTCGTCACAAAGGCAAAAAGGCCAAGAAGACCGGAAATGACTACCCTCCCGCGTGCTTCACTCTAAGTCAGGAGGAGATCGAGCGGTTTTTCACCTGCCTCCTAGGAGTAAAACTTCCTTACGGTTATGCGGGGAAGATAAGTAGATACCTAGACCCAGCGAAGCAGAAGTTCAGCGGGATGAAGTCTCACGACTGTCACGTGCTGATGACGCAGATACTTCTAGTTGCAATCCGTGGGATCATCGACGCGCACGTCCGTGAAACGCTATTTAGCCCATGCAACTTTTTAGACATCATCTCTCGGAAGTCGATTGGCGTGAGGCAACTCAGAAGGCTACAGGACGAGATCGTGGTGATACTATGCGAGCTTGAGATGTACTTCCCACCCGCATTCTTTGACGTTATGGTGCATCTGCTGGTCCATATCGTGGAGGATATCATCCAACTCGGGCCGACGTTCCTGGACAGCATGATGCCGTTTGAAAGGATGAATGGTGTCATCAAAGGATACGTTCGCAACATGTCACGTCCAGAGGGAAGTATAGCCAGGGGCTTTCTGACCGAAGAGTGCATCTCCTACTGCACGAATTATCTAGGCATCGAGAACCCCGTTGGTCTGCCCGTCAACAGGCACCTCGGCAGGCTCGCTGGATGGGGTCACCGTGAGGGTCGCCGCGAAATGCATGTCGACTTCGAGGGTCGATTCGCCGACTTTGAAAGAGCAAACCAAGTCGTGCTACAACACATAGACGTGGTCGATCCTTGGGTGGTAGAGAACAAAACCTTTATTGAGAAGACGTACAATGACCGAGGCCAACAGAGGATGGACGGAGATATAATCAAAGAGCACAACTCATGTTTCACGCGTTGGTTCAAGCAGAAGCTTCTGTCGTACCCTTTACATGAGGATTCTTCCGCGGAAGAACAACTCATATTCGCGTTGCCACAGGGCGCCGAGCACAACTTGATGACCTATGAGGCATACGATATCAACAGCTACACATTCTACACCGAGAACAAGGACATGAAGAGCGATGGTTATCAGAACTCCAGGGTAACGATGGAATCCTACACCGGCAACGACAAGGACAGATACTACGGAAGGATCGAGGAGATCTAGGAGCTGAGCTACGCGGGAGAGAAGGTCCCGATGTTCCGTGTCAGATGGGCCAAGAGCGTCCTAAAAGTAGACCGGTATTTCACCACCATGGTTATACCCGAAGCCAAATCCAAGACCGCGGGCGCAAACGTCACCGCGAAAAATGAGCCATGGGTACTGGCTCCCGAAGTGGACTAATGCTTCTTCATTACCGACCCGCCAAAGCCCAGTCATGGTAGGAGAGGCAAAAGGAAGATCATCGGAATGGATGGAGTAGCCAATGAGCAAGACTTCGACAAGTACAGCGACCCGAAGATTGAACATGACGACGACGATGAAGTAGCAGCACACACCACAAGAAGAAGCAGGACCACCCTACCTAAAGGACGTCCGTTCCACAGAAGAACTCCATTTGCGAAAAAGAAGGGCAAGAAGATTGTGAACAGATAGCTAGCTAAGATCGATTGTATTTAAATCGTAGTCTTCATTTCTCGGGCACTTTTTGATATCATGAATGTTTTTAAATTTCATGGGCACTTTTTGAATTCATGAATATTTTTTCAAATTTGATGATATTTTTTCATATTCAATATGAAAAAATATTGAATATTCATGAGGACACTCGATCTCGATCCGCCTCCCTCTCGATAGCTATCCGATCCCCCTCGGCAGATCCCCCTCGCCGCCGAGCACCCCCCGCACCCTCCCCCGCTCCATCGCCGCCGAGCACCCCCCGCACCCTCCCCCGCTCCACCGCCGCTGCCGACACCCCGCACCCTCCCCCACTTTTTGATGACATTTTTAAATAACGAATTTGATGATATTTTCAATTAACAAAAATTGATGATATTTTCAAAAAAATTGATGATATTTGATGATATTTGATGATATCTTCTGTTCTAGTCCTCATGAAAATAATAAATTTGATAAAAAAACAAATTATTAGATGCAACAAGAAATAATGAAAAAAAGTTACTAATGGCGCACCCTAGGTGGGTGCGCCATTGCTGTCAGAAAAAAACTTACTTATGGCGCACCAGAGGTGGGTGTGCCATTGCTATAAGAAAAAAAACTACTAATGGCGCACCAGAGGGTGGTGCGCCATTGCTATAGTGTCTAGCTGGATACCCCTTTGCCCGATCCCCCCTTCCCTCTCCCCCTCGCCAGTTCCCTATCCCTCGATCCACCGCACCGCTCCTTCCCTCGTCCCTCCCTCCACCGCGCCGCCGCCGCCGCTGCCCTGACCCACTGCACCGCAGCCGCCCACGCTCCCCCGCCGCCTCCCTCTCCGACCCCAAGCTCCCCTTCAAAGTGTGAGTATAGATCCCCCTCTCTTCCTCCTCCCCCCACCCCTCCTCGGACCAGATCTCGTCCTAATCCGCGTGTATCATGCGGTGGCCTCGCAGGTTCAGCGTGCCGGAGGCGGCGCCCTTCACCGCGGTGCTCAAGTTCGCCGCCGAGGAGTTCAAGGTCCCGCCCCAGACCAGCGCCATCATCACCAACGGTATGGTCCCCCACCTCCACACCTCCGTGCGTCCTCCCGTCGGATTCTGTCGGGACCGTGGTGCTCTTGGTTGCTCTGGTGCGGTTTAGATTAGGTCCGTCGCGAGAGTCTATCATCGGGTTGTGGTTTTACCGACGAAGTTGTAGATAATCCGCGGCTTCTCTGCTCGGTGGGATTTGTCTTCATGTTGGAATGATTGATAGTAATATAGGTGTTCTGTAGGTTCAAATATGCCTGTGAATTTGTGGGAGAAAGAGAGTTAGTGTAGAGCAGTACATCCAAGAAAATATGCCTGTGAATAGTTATGCACAATGTACATACATGTGTAGGTTCTAATATTTTCTGTAGGTTCAAATATTTTCTGTTGGTGTACTTCAATGGTACATCTACTTTTTTGTCTATGAATTGTAGTGCTAGTGTACGTCCTGATCCTAAACAAAAAAGTAGAGCCAATGAGCCAACCCGTACATACGTGTACGTGTATACCAAGTAAATATGCCTGTGAATTTTTATGCACAATGTGCAGATGTTAGTGTAGATCAGTACATCCAAGAAAATAGTTCATCAATAGTACTTCAATGCACCAGTAGTTTCCTCAAATCTTAATCAAGCGCTATTTTAATGTGGGCATGTGCTGCCACACTTCTTTTTATATATATATCAAGAAGTCTGGACTGCTTGGTTTATTTTCCTTTGGTTCCTTTTCAGGTATCTAGTCTGAAATCAATTACTTCTAAGCATTTAGCTTTAGCAAGTCAAATTATCAGTTTCATACATTATTTGATTCCAGGTAAGCATTTTATCCCTACCTTCTATCTTTTTGCTGCACTGTTATTTATTGTATCCATACTTTCTGTTAATTTTGCCAGAAC
Organism: Triticum dicoccoides; assembly: GCF_002162155.2. Taxonomy (NCBI): domain Eukaryota; kingdom Viridiplantae; phylum Streptophyta; class Magnoliopsida; order Poales; family Poaceae; genus Triticum; species Triticum dicoccoides. The sequence goes on along the minus strand of NC_041393.1, from coordinate 549,886,724 downwards.
ATAGAGTTCTGAAGGCTGACTATCCTATCACTTCAAGTGATTGTGGGTTGCATTATCTTATCTTATTATATGTTTTTAGTTGATTATTTTTGTGTCTTGATTTGTTGGTGGGATGAAGGTTTGGAAAACTAGAAACCAGAGTCCTTAAAAAGATATCTACAGAAATATAAGCTGGAGCGCTTTTGTCTCTCCCTAGAACTGTTGGTATTTGAGTAGCTAGATGTAGAAGGGTAGGGAACAACACAAACTTGAAAAACCAGAAGCAATACCTAGTTTCCAGCTTAGGGACCGGTACCAGGTGTGTTGTTCCCCTTTGTATATCTAGAGCCTGATTCATGTGATGGTGATAGCCTGATAGGCAATAGATTTTTTTTGGTACAAGTAAACTGCCTTCCAGCCAACCAGAACTAACATTGCATCGAATTAATAAATTCACCAAATATGCAACATATATCCCAAGAGCCATCCTGTTCTTGCTACACCCAATATTTACTTAGGGAAAAGAAAATGCAAATGGCCATGTTGAAACAGTTTTTCTAGGAAATTGTCATGAAACATCCCCCTCTTTAGTTACAAGCATTGCTGCTCTAATCGGTTGGGCGCATTAAAAATTCAGTCTAAAAGTCAATTAAAGTTTCAGTTTTAGAGTAAGTTTAAGTTTGTAAAACTGAGAAGTGTATTTTTCTATTTTGAAACTTAGTGTAACTATTTTCAGTCATGCAGGCTGTAACTTGAACTTGAAGAACTCCTTAGATAGTTTTTTAGTCTCCTTATACAAAACAGGCTGAAGTTTGAAACCTATTTCTCCTAAGCAGACACTGAAAAATTGCAGATAAGTAGACACTGAAAATTGCAGCCATGTCAAAGTGTCATTTCATTTGGGAGCAGTAACTATAAGAAAAGGAAGTGAGTTGAATTGCAAAAAAATGGAAGGTGAAATGAAAAGAACATTGCTCTATGTGAAAACTGTATGTGCAATCTACAAATGTGAAAAACTGTAGGTGTTGTCATAGGTGCTGTGCTGTCAAAAACTGTATGTGCAATCTCCAGAACAATTATGCTTATGTGAAAACGGTATGTGCAATCTCCAAATGTATCATCATAATGTAGGTGTTGTGTTGTGTGATTCTTCATGCTGAGAACTTCAGCCTTTTCAACTTGCCGGACTATATGTTCATTGGTACTACTTGTGATGCTGCTGCTGTACTACTTGGGAATTTTGTCAACTTGTGATGCTGCTGTTGTACCCCGAGAGGCCCCCTAATGTCGATTAACTTCCGTTCCGGCAAATTCGGGTACTCCATATGTCCTATTTTCAGCAAAGGTCATGCTGAAATTTTCCGTGAATTTTAGCATGACTTTGCTAAAAATCGGACATATGGGGCACTTGCTACTAATGCATGGGCCGGGGTATCTTAGTACTTAATTAAGTAGGATCAACTGCCCCTTTATTCTTGCTGCATTAAACCATAGGTGGCAATAGAGACAAGTGATTAGGCCCAACTTAGAATTCTCCTCAGCATCGATAAACCCTAGATGATAAACCCAACATATGTGGCAATAGAGCCAAGTGATTAGTGCCAAGTGATTAGGCCCAACCTAGGGTGCCTTGGCATCGATAAACCCTAAATGATGAAAACTTAACTTTTAGGATGCCTCGGTGTCGACAAACCCTAAATGATGAGACCATGATCTTGTTCCTTGACAATAACCAAATTTTTGACCAAATTGTTTTCCTATTTAGAGAGAAACATGGCCAACCACGATGAGGCCGGCGGTTCGGGCGGCAAGCAATTCTGGGAGCTATCCCAGGAGATGGAGGAACAACCTCACCGCTATGAGGACGCTGCGTTAGAGACCGATCCTGACTACACAACCCCTAGTGGCGTCGGGGATGACACCACTGATGGTGCCGCCGAGGATGCCACCACTGATGATAGCGGCGCACACACAGATGGCAGCCAACCGAAGAAGCAAAGGAAGGACTGGCGCCCGAATGCGCTCCGCACCCTCAAGGAGGAATTCACTCAAGTGGACTCCGACGGGCATCCAATGGATCCCAAACATATAGTCAAGGGGTACTCGCTTCAGCTCGGGTGCATTCTCCGAAGCACCGTCTCGATCAACACCGATAACCTTAGGAATAAGGACCACGGGAATTTGCGCAACCTCCTCTTCACGAAGCTGCACGAACGATACAAGTTCCCTGCCGAATTTGAAAACACACGCCTCTCAGTGAATAAAGTGAACAGTGCCGCCCTCACGAAGATGAGCACGGCCCTGTCTACTTGGAGAAGCGCGGTGAAGAGAATGATTGATAAAGGTGATAGTTATGAGAAGATCAAGGCGAAATATCCTTTGATGAGTGAAGATGAGTACAAGGAGTTCAAGATCAAGTGCGAGAGCAGCGCAACCTCCGAATCAAGTCAGTGGGGGAAAGAAATGCGGGAGTTGAACTTAGGGGAACACAAACTCGGTCCCGGCGGTTATAGAGTGGCGGAGCCTATATGGGACAAGGAGGACGCGGAGCGTGCCGAGCAAGGCCTACCGCCCCGCTTCGAGAAATATAGCGGTGACAAGCAGACCAGGAACTATGTCAGGGCCCGGTACAAGGAGGACCCGATAACAAAGGAGCTTACCACGGATCCGAAGACCAGGGCGCTTGAGCTTGTTCTGGTAAGGAATACACCCCTGCGTAATTAGCTCCATATGGTTGCACTCTAATTAATCTCCAATATTTCTAAATGGTTCACGTTCGTTCCGCAGGACACTGAAAGCAGTAGCGCGGGGTCGTCTCAGAGCTCCCCTTTCGACACCCCTTTAAATAGGGCGTTGAACGTAATGAAAAACAAGGATAAGCTCACTAAGCCGACGTCAGCTGGTCGTGTGGCCGGCAAAGGCTTGTCCACAAAATGGGGGTCATACTATAGCGCTGGTGTGCGGAAGGAGAAAAAGACCAGCTCAGAAAGCCAGACGTGCGAGGTTGAAGCACTCAAGGCATAAGTGGCGCGGATTTCGGAGCTTGTCCAAGAGCAAGTGGAACAACAACTGGGAAAAAAGCTCAACACCATGGTGCCTATGTTGATTCATGGGCTGACGACGTGGATTGCGGGCGGCCAACAGGGGCCTCCCCCGGTTCCCAGCTTCACGGCCAGCAACTCGCACAGTGCGCAGGCGGCGCCATTGGTGTCTCCGGCGGAGGCGGTATTCGTGTCTCCGACGCCGGCACGGGCATTGGAGCTTAATGCACCCGGGTGTACGCCGGCACCTCGCCAGCAAGCGCCCCCTCCGTCAGTTGCACGCCCGCTGTTGGCGGTGCCTCGACATTAGTCGACCTCGACGGCATCACGGTAACTAAGCCTCTCGGCCGATGACTTCATCTCCTTGCCTTTGACTGGGCATCCCTGACGCCGTGTAAATGTTTTCGCAGGGCACCGCCGACGTTCCTTGCACTCTTCTGCACTTTGTGGGCACTGAGTTGGTCGATGTCGCCAAGGGCAGAATCATTCAACCGGGCAACCCTATGTTCCACGGTAATCCGATGCCACCCACAGTGTATAGGGTTGAAGTGGTTTGGGTGCTGCCAGGCTGCGACGAGCTGTTACCTCCAATTCTACCCGCTGGGGCCGACGAAGAAGATGAGATAACCCTCAGCGCCTGTGTAAACTGGCCCCTGCTTTGGCCGAAGAGCCAAATTCGTTTGGGGGTGGGGGACACCACCCACAGACAAGACCGCCAGTCGTGCTGGCGCCAAGCCATGGCAAGAACGCCACAACGCTACCGGACCTGCCGGACATCCCTATGTCGGACATCCCTATGGCACAGGATCCGAACAGCCCTATGGCACACGATCCGGACGACGACGACGACAACACCGACTGTACATTTACCAAAGTCGATAAGTACTTTGCCGAACATGGGTACGCTGACGAGTTCTGCGGGCCTCTTTCTCAAGAACCCAACCAAGACGACCGCAATCTAGCTGGTACGGCGGAGAAATCCAATTGCAACAGGCGTTGTCTGCCGCTCAGTTCTCAGGAGACGCCTCTAGCTCCCGCCTTCATCGAGCCTCAGATAGCTGAGGTGCGAAATATTATCAGCCCCAACACGCTCAAGAAGGCGGTCTGTGAGCAGAACTCGGTCCCATTACAGGAGATCAAGAAGAAGGGACGGAAACGAAAGACTAACAAGGGCGCCGGCGCGAGCCAGCCGGCACCGAGTTCGATCCGTGCTCAGGACGGGCCACCTTCACCTAAGGATATCTCGAGGAGGGTGCATGTTGCGGGTAGGGCGATGCTACTAAAAAATATGCTCAATGCTGCAACCGGTGCTATGCGGAGTCTGCACGACAGTGTTCTTTCTTTGGAGAAGCGGCGTCTCAGAGAGAATGATGTGGCATACCCGGTTTTCATGGCCAAGGTGCCAGAGGGCAAGGGCTTTGTGGATGGCGACATCGGGGGTACGATCGTCCTGCGGTTTGATGACATCTTTGCTATGTTTAACCTTCATCCGCTGCACTACACCTTCGTTCAGCTGTTTTCGCTGAGTATGGAGATGCGGATCATTAGAGACAAGACCCCGGACATCGTGATAGTTGACCCCTTCTACATGCGTGCCAAGCACTTGAGCAGCGCTGGGGACCGCCAAGTTGCGAGTTCACACCTCGAAGGCATCATTTTGGCAAACCCAGATAAGGATAACTTCCTTGTGGCTTACTTTCCCGAGTAAGTCATCCCTTAACCGCCCCGTAACATATGATTTCTTAGATTTCGATCGTTCTTTTTTTTCTAACATTCCGTGTTCTATGCAGTGACACACATTGCACACTCATCCTCTTAAGCCCGAAATATTCCATGGCCACGTATTTCGACCCGAACCGTAACTTCAAGATAGACTACACAAATGTCAAGAAAGTTCTTGATGATGTTCTCCCCGGCTACGCCAAATCTGGAGGCACCTTCACCAGGGCAGTTCGTAAGTATGGCAAGCACATGTATTCACACAATACGAAGTTCTGCTGCGTCAAGCAGCCGCCTGGCGGTCAGAAGGATGTCTACTACGCCCTCCATCAGATGGGGGCGATCGAAAGGGACCATCATCACTTTCTGCTACCAGATAATCTCAAAGATTGGGCCGCGAAGTTGTCGGCAATCCAGGACGCGGACCTCAGACAAGAATTCTTTCGCATCCAGTTGGAGTTTGCGGACATCATCCATCAAGATATCCTTCATACCTCGAGGTAGTTCTTCCTCAGATATCAACCGTCCAACAATGAGATAGATGGAACGCTACAAATGCAGGGTGACAACGACCACGATTTCATGACCATCACGACAGACGGCGGCTTCATCCACGCTCCTGTCCGATGAGCCAAGTCGAAAGTTGTGATGTGTAGTTCTAGAACATTGATTGGCTCATGTTGTAATTAAACTTTAATGAATTCGTATGTCTCTTTGGTTTGGACAGTCATTCAACTTAGATGTAATCGATGCTATTTATTAGTAGGACCATGAATCGTGCTATTAATGTCTTGCTTTTCTCTTCCGATCCTTTTGTTGCATACTTACATATTGCTTATGTATTGTCTGTTGTTTGGCTTGTGCATAGAGATGCCATCATATGTCGTGTACAAGGGTAAGGTTCCCGGAGTCTACGACGACTGGGAGGAGTGTCGGAGACAGGTTCACCGTTTCAGCGGTAACAGTTACAAAGGGTACACCACTAGGGCGGAGGCCGAATCTAGATACGCCCGCTATCTAGTGGGAGAGAGGACGGAGCGTTGGAGGAACCGGATGAAGACCAGTTTGATCGCGATGATGCTCATCGTGATGACCACAACTCTCTTCTATGTGATGGTAGTTTAGATGATCGATATCGACTTGTAATGTGAAGACAAACTCGATAATCGCGGTCTTGAGACTTGTAATGTTTTATCTTTGTTCGGTCTTCTGAATTCGGAGACTAATATGATGAATTGTATTCGGAGACTAATCTTCTATTGTATTCGATGAATCTGATGTTGCTGTGTGATGTCTTCTATATTCTGTCCAGTAATATATTTTGTAACTGAAAGTGCGTTATATCGACTAGAGGGGGGGGGGTGAATAGAGGATTTTTATGAATTCTTCACTGAGGAATTTGCTGGTGAGGAAATTCCTTAGCGAAGAACTACTAGCAGCGGAATAAGTACTCAGAAGTAAGCATAACAGAATACAAGCATGGTCATCATGATGAAATGAAGACTAGCACAGAGAACAGAAAGCGTAATCACAGGATAACACAAGATGAAGACAAACAGACCGAAGAAATTGAACTGAGGAAATTGAGAAAGTCTTCAGTCAAAGTCTTCAAACACAGATATGAACAAACACTCAACACAGTAATGAGGAAATGAAAGGGTTGAGGAAATAGAACCAGTTAGGTTGGTGAAGACAATGATTTGGTAGACCAGTTCCAACTGCTGTCTCAGTTGTACGTCTGGTTGGAGCGGCTGAGTATTTAAACTCGAGGACACACAGTCCCGGACACCCAATCGCTGAGCATGCAGCTCAGGACACCCAGTCCTCACCGTATTCTCCTTGAACTAAGGTCACACAGACCTCGTCCAATCACTCGTGGTAAGTCTTCAGGCGACTTCCAAACCTTCACAGACTTGGTCACTTAGCGATCCACAATTCCTCTTGGATGCTCTAGACCATGACGCCTAACCGTCTGGAAGAAGCACAGTCTTCAAAGGTAACAAGCGTCGGATCCATGCAGGATCAATTTCTTCAGTGATGCTCAATCACTTTGGGTTTGTAGGGGTTTGGTTTTGGGTTTTCCTCACTTGATGATTTTCGCTCAAAGTCCTCGGAGGATGGGTTGCTCTCAAATGACAAGTGTCAAGTTCTCTCGGAGCAGCCAACCAGCTAGTGGTTGTAGGGGGTGGCTATTTATAGCCTAGGGAGCAGCCCGACATGATAAGACATAAATGCCCTTCAATGATATGACCGTTAGGTGGATAAGATATTTTGGGACAGCTGGCGCGCAGCACAGCAACGGTCGGAAATTCGACTCTCAAATTCCTCAGGGCTATCATGATCCTCACTGTGTAGGCAATTCGCACTGGCGAATTCCTAACTCCTCAGTCAGAACAAATTCATCAACGACTAGAAGAACTTCGTCTCTGTCACTAAAGAAAGTGACTGAACTGTATGAGATTTCCAAAGGCTTCACTCGAAGGGATTGGTAGGTGTAGGATTTTGAGTTGAGCATCACATGGAAATTTTTCCTTAGTATTTCCTCGACCCCCTTTAACAGTACGGTGTTTCCTATGACTCAAGAAAGAGAAAATGAAACTACGAAAACAAAAGTCTTCACGCTTCATGTTCCTCAAATGAATACCAAGTCTTCAAGGTCACACCAATTTCTTCACTTTCAATGTCTTCAGAATATCAAAGTCTTCAGTCGAAGAACTTCATTTTTAGGGGAAGACTTTCTTTGTAAATATCAAACTCCTCATAGACTTATAGACCTGTGTACACTCAGAAACGCATTAGTCCCTTAACCTATAAGTCTTCAATACACCAAAATCACTAAGGGGCACTAGATGCACTTACAATCTCCCCCTTTTTGGTGATTGATGACAATATAGGTTAAGTTTTCAGCGGGGATAAATGTATGAAGTGTAAATACTGATATTGAGGAAATTGATAGCAAGATATAGAAGAACTCCCCCTGAAGATGTGCATAGTGAGGAATTTGCGTTTGAGGCAATGCACATTTTGAAGAGTTGAATCATGAAGATCTCCCCCTATATCTTGTAATTCATACACGCATTTGATATATAATATGAAGAATTTGAAATGCATGATGAAATATGGTGCCTGATGAGATTCAACATGCGTGCAATGTCATTAACAAGGAATAAGCATGCAAAGCATAATGCAACAAAAGTGTCAGCGCACCATCGGGTTTAAGATTACAACTCGATCCAAATAAAAGTTTCAGAAGAACGAGAGTTGTATCTTAAAAAATGCCCTTAATATAGACCCGCTTGAAGACTGACTCAGATTTCTCCCCCTTTGTCATCAGATGACCAAAAGGATTGAAACTGAGGACTAACGCCCTTGAAGAATTTCAAGTCGATGGAGGAGCGCCAGCGTTGTCGGGGTTGTTTGTTGTAGCAAGGCCTGCCGCAGTGTCGTCCAAATCTTCATACTCATCAGTGTCACGCGATGAAGAATAAGAGCTGGCCACTAGTGGAGGAACTTTGACCCTCTTGAGTTTCTTCGGAGGAGGTGCAGACCAGTCAAATTCTTCCTTGAGACCCATAGTCTTCAGTTCTTCAGCGCTATAGACATGAGTGAGGACAGCCCAAGTGCGGTTGAAGGTTTCATGAAGGTAGTATTGGTTCTTCTTCACTGCATTGTATGTTGAGGTCATATTGTGAAGAAGTGCACCAAACTGACGCTTTACCCATTTTTGATTGCGATCAACCTTCTGATGAAGACTGAGGAGTAACTCACGGTCAGTCATCACCCTGGGTGCTGTGGCTTGAGGATTTTGCTTGGATGAGGTATTTGCGGCAGAGTCATGTGTGGCAGAGTCGTCATTGGTAGAGTAAGATGCAGCCAGGCAAAAAATTGACCATCCAATGGACGAATGCCTTCATCGATCACAACAGCTGCCTTGCCTTTATCATCAGCTGATGAAACTGTCTGTTTGAGGACTTCAATGGGAGGCAAGTAGCTACCGTGGTTCAGAGTGTCAGATTTGTAATTCAATGAAGATCTTGCCCTGATGAATCTCATAATCCAAGGCGCATAGGGCTTCAGCTCGAATGGTGACATAGCAATATTGGCCAGAGTCCTCATGAAGAAATGATGGAAGTTGACGGGAACGCCATGAATGATGTTGAAAAGCATATTCTTCATGATGCCAACGACTTCTTCATCATTTGAGTCGTGGCCTTTGATAGGACTCATTGTCTTCGTCAGAATGTGATAGACAGTCCGAGGCACATAGAGTAATTCCTTGACGAGGAATTTGGTTTGTGGGGCCTGCCCAGGCTTCAAAGGCTTCATGAGCACTTGCATATAGTGATTTGTTAGTTCAGGGTCACTGTAGGTGCAACGTGCACTGTCATGGGAAGGATTGAGAGGAAGGACACGAAGCAATTTAGTTGCCGGTGCCTTGTAGCGAGTGTTTTCAGTCATCCAGTCCAACACCCATGAGTTGACATCTTCAGCGTCTCCAGTGATATGCAGTGTCGCGTAGAACTGAAGAATGAGTTCTTCATTCCAATCGCAAATGTCCGTGTAGAAATTTAGTAGTCCTGCATCGTGAAGAACACTGAGGACTGGCGCGAAGCATGGCAGAGATTCCATGTCCACGTGAGGAATATGTTCATGATAGAAGATTTTGTCTTTGTCAAACAGCACTGAGGAATAGAAGTTGGCTTGACTAGCAGTCCAAAAACGCCTCTTCCTTATGCGAGCAGAGTCATAGGGGTTGTAATCTGTGAAGAATACATGCTCGGCAAAGAAGTCTTCAGCCTTGAACTTCTGTTTGCTTGAGAACGGATTCTTCTGCTTTGCCAGAGGGGTGTCAGTGAGTTGCATTACCACCTCAGGAATCGCGAGCTCAGGTTCTTTAGGCTGAGGAATTTCTGGTTCCTCTTCTTGTGCAACCTGAGGATCAGCAGCAGCAGGTTCTTCAGCACTAGCTGCTGGAATTTCTTCATGCACAGAGGGAGTGGGATGAGTTTCTTCAGAGCCCAGTTGAACTGTTGGTGCAGGGGACTGAGGAATCTGTTGGATAGGTGTGAAGAGAGGAGTATTGGGATGCTGACTTTCCCAAAAGTCATCATTCATCACAGGTGTGGTGCATCCTATATCCACATCTTCATCTTCAATTTCCTCAACACCAGCCTCTTCAGCTGTGAACTGAGGCATAGGTGAGGAAATGACTGGCGTTGAAGGGATTGCGTCCACTTCAATTTCTTCATCATTCTGCTCTGACGAAGCAGCAGAATGATTTCCTTCATCAGATCCGCTTGGGATCTCATAGTCTTCTCCAAAAGGAACAAGGTCCTTTGATGGCATGGAGGAAATCGGAACAGCATCAATTGGATTTTCGAGTGAGCTGGTCATTGGCTTCATCTTCTTCGCAGCCGAAGAATTTGACACAGCTGATGCCTTCCTTTTCTTCACTGCAGCTCGCTCTGCAGCCTTGGTCTTCTTCACATCAGATGCAGATGGAAGAATTGGAGTTGGTGTAGGCACGGGAGGAGCTGAGGAATCTGGTTCATTTTCTTCAGGCGCAACTGATGCAGTTGCCCTGATCTCTTCAGTTTCTTCAGGCGCACCACTAGTGGATGCCCTAGCAATTTCATCAGCGGCTGGAATTTCTTCACCATCCCTGGAACTAGCATTTTCTTCAGCAGGCTGAAAGTCATCAGCGGTGCTGGCATGTTCTTCAGCAGGCTGAGCAGAGTCTGCAGCCTGAGGGTTTTCTTGTTACATTGGGGCTGCAACATTTGTGAATTTCTTCGTCAGGTTGACGAATCTCACTTTAGCTCCTTGCCAATCAGCATAGTAGGCATCAAAGTCTTTGTCGAGGGCTTGAATTTCAGACTGAGCCTGGAGAAGTTCCTCAGGTGTCATTCTGACAACATTTTTCTTCAGGAGCTTCTCCTTTCTGTATTGCGCTTTCTTGATCTCTCTTGCCTTTTCAAACTTCCATTTCTCTTGAGTGATGAAATGGGTCAGCATGTGACTTTGACCAGGAGTCAGATGAAAATCAGGCATTGGGGTGTTTGGATCCTTGTGCCAGAGATCAATGTAATCGAGGATTTTCCTCGGATCCAAAAGCAGTGGCACAGATGTGCCTTTGGCTCTAGCGGCCTTCACCTGTCTGTCTCTGATGATTTCTGCAAGTTCATCATCAGAAGCTTCATCATCAGAAGGCACATAGAATGCGACCTGTTTCTTCTTTGAACTTGGCCGAGGACCGCGTCCAGCTGTTGCTTTAGTCTTCAACAGTGTGGGGCCTGATGAGGAAATTGGTGCAGCTGAGGAACTTGCTGAAACGCCAGAGGCAATCGAGAAACCAGCAGTCCTTTGACATGTAGCCAGATGCATAGGAGCTGAGGACTTTGAAGGAGCTGCTGAGGACTTTGGTGGAGCAGTAGCAGTGTGAGGAATTTGCCGTGAGGGCATTGCTGAGGAACTTGGCCGTGAGGGTGCTGTTGGTGAAGCACTTGGCTTACGAGCAGGCTTCTTTGGCATAGATTTCCTTGGTTTGACCGAGGCCTCAGTAGCAGTAGTAGTGGCAGAATCCTCATTGAATTTCTTCACTGCCTCCTTGGCTTGTCTTGCCAATTTAGCTTGGTGCTTAGCCCATTCTTGAGGAAAGTCCTCACCACGTTTGAGGCTTCTGGGGTCAGCTACTTGGCCAGGTGCCAATGGAGCTCTTGGGCATGGAGGAATGAGGGCGAATTTCCTCATGTACTTTGGAGTCACATATCTGTATTCCCTCCATTCCCTTGCCCATCTCCGTTCAATCCTCTGTATACGCACCTTGCGCTAATTTTTGTTTTCTTTGCCAAATTTTGCTTCATCAGGTGTGCAATAGTCAGCATAAATTTCCTCAGGGATTTCAAACGCATTCATAACCTCAGGTTTCTTTCCTCCATTCTGCAGCCTCTTACCGTCTGCCATATTCCTCGGTTGAGGAATTTGAACAATCGAATTCTCTGAAGAAGTATGCAGCTTTTCTTCGAGGAATGCTGCAAATGAGTTAAGTTGATGAGAACCTAGTGATTCAGCAGCAGACATGAGTACCTATGAACAGAGTATAGGTGCGAGGAATTTGGAGAGGTCATATGCGTTCTCAGAAGGTTTTTCGAAAAGAACAAGTTTTGAGGAATTTGATCAGATGAACCTTGAGGAATTTCACTAAGCGTTCTTGTCTTAGGTTCCAGAGTTGTACAGATCGAAGATCCACACAATTAGGGAATCTTGAAGAAAATGATTGCTTAGAGAAACAATTCAAGATGATATGATGTGTGAGGTGTTCATATGTGTGAAGATTTGTAGAATAAACACCTTTGAAGATTTTCAGGAAAGTTTGAGAATCAAAGTGAGTAATAAAAGTAACTTTTAATTACCCGAAGTGAAGAACACGACGAACTAAGAAGAACAGATGTGAAGTTCGTCAGGTTAGATCTCCCACGCCCTAACTTGGCAGAGGAAGATAGCTACGGCGGCGGCGGAGTGAAGATTTCCGCGGTCGACGTGAGTACGACAGCGATGAGGTCGAGGCAGCGAAGCTCTTCCTCACCGGCGACGATGGAGTAGCAGCGGCGCTAGGGTTTGAGGAGCTCGAGTGAGAGAGTAGCGATCGAGCGGAGTAAATGAAGTGAGGAAGGAAGAGGGGTATTTATAGACACGGTGAAAAACTGTTCGCCCGAAGATTTTGGACGAACATGCCCCTGCCCTTTCTCCTTCTTGCGACATGTGTCACCCACGTACTGTGTAGTTGAGATCGTGTACGATCATGGGTGAATAGAATAATGCATTGTGGGATGCGGAACGATTTGAGCGGCAAAACCGAAAATTTGGATAAGATTTGTTTTAAAGTTTCGTTCGCAATTTCTTCAGCTGACAAGGACACGGTGAAGATTTTGAACGAGTTTCAAATAGAACGCACATGAAGAATTTGTGAATAGATTGGGTTGAGTATAGCATAGAGGGGGAAGGGTCCGATCACATTCACTTAGCAGAAAAAAGCAACTTGAAGAAATAGCTATAAGTGAATGCTGTAGAGGAGATAAACTCATGTATATATATATAGCCAATGAAGAAAAACGACGGAAACAGTGAAGATTTTGCAAAGTTGAAGAATTTGAAAAACTGAAGAATTTCAAAACAGAGGAAAAACTCAAATTGAAGATTTTCAACTTTTTGTGGTGGCGTGACCCACCGTATAAGAATGATGATTTCAGACACCGAGTACAATTGACGTAGGGTTCTGAGAATCAAATTCTTCATTAATTTCTTCACACTTAGAGTGTTATTCTTCATTGATTGAAGAAAAACGTTTCTTCATGTGTTGCACATCTAAGTCATCAATTTTGCATAAGTGTCAGGATGTGTGTCCTTTTCAAAGAACATTCAAAGATTCTAAGATATTTAGCTCACACCGCAACTTGCTAAATCTCTTCTCATCCAAGGGCTTAGTGAAGATATCAGCTAGCTGTTCTTCAGTCTTCACATGCTTGATGGAGATGTCGCCCTTCAACACATGATCACGAAGAAAATGATGACGAATCTGAATGTGCTTTGTCTTCGAGTGCTGAACTGGGTTGTGAGCAATATTGATGGCACTCTCATTGTCGCAGAGGAGAGGCACATTCTTCACGTTGACGCCATAGTCCTTGAGTGTTTGCTTCATCCAAAGCAGTTGAGCACAGTAAGAGCCAGCAGCAATGTATTCAGCTTCCGCAGTAGACAGTGATACGCAGTTCTGTTTCTTCGAGGACCAACAGACCAAAGATCGTCCGAGGAAATGACAAGTGCCAGATGTTGACTTGCGGTCCACACGATCACCAGCATAGTCAGAGTCAGAATATCCAATGAGATCAAAAGCAGAGCCCTTGGGGTACCATAATCCTAGTGTTGGTGTGTGAGCTAGATATCGAAGAATATGCTTCACAGCCTTATGGTGTGATTCCTTCGGTGCAGCTTGAAATCGGGCACACATGCAAACACTAAGCATTATATTTGGCCTAGATGCACATAAGTACAATAAAGAACCAATCATGGAGCGGTATACCTTGTGATCGAAGTCAATACCATTTTCATCAGTGCATAGATGGCCATTTGTGGGCATAGGAATTTTGATGCCTTTGCAATCTTGCATGCCAAATTTCCTCAGTACATCTTTGAGGTATTTCTCCTGAGATATGAATATGCCATTGCGCTGTTGACGAATTTGAAGACCTAAGAAGAATTTCAACTCTCCCATCATAGACATTTGATATTCTTCACTCATCATATAGGCAAATTCATCACTATAACGTTGGTCAGTACAGCCAAAGATAATATCATCAACATATATTTGGCACACAAACAGTTCACCATCATAAGATTTAGTAAAGAGAGTAGGGTCGAGTGAACCAGGTGAAGCCATTCTTCACGAAGAATTCCTTCAATGTATCATACCACGCCCAAGGGGCTTTCTTGAGGCCATAGAGGGCCTTATTAAGTCTGAAGACTTTGTCAGGATTCTTTGGATCTTCAAAACCTAGGGGTTGAGCAACATATACTTCTTCCTCAAGCTTACCATTAAGGAATGCACTTTTCACATCCATTTGATATAAGATGATATCATGATGGTTAGCATAAGCAAGTAATATGCGAATAGCCTCAAGTCTAGCAACAGGTGCAAAAATTTCATCGAAATCAATTCCTTCAACCTGTGTGTAGCCTTGAGCTAGCAGTCGTGCCTTATTCCTCACCACAAGGCCATTTCATCTTGCTTGTTGCGGTAGATCCATTTTGTGCCAATGATATTATGCTTGCGAGGATCTGGACGTTTGACCAGTTCCCAGACATTGTTGAGCTCGAACTGATGTAATTCTTCTTGCATAGCCTGAATGCACTCCGGCTCCAAAAATGCTTCATCTACCTTAGTGGGCACTATGATAGAGACAAAAGCATAGTGCCCACAAAAGTTAGATAAATGTGAAGCTTTTGAGCATGTGAGAGGACCTGGTGCTCTAATGTCATCGATGATCTTCTCCACTTGCACTTCTTTTGCAACGCGAGGATGAGCTGGCTGTCGCTGAGGAGTTTGATCAGCATTTTCTTCAGCACCATTTTCCTCAGCATTTTCTTCAGGTGCATCAGCTCGACGTTCTTCATGAACTGGAATGAATTCTTCAGCAGATTCTTTAGTAGGAATGACATCCTCAGTTGCCTTGAACCTGATAGAATCCTCAGGTGCTGGTTCATCTAACACAGAAGGTAGGTGCTCTCTTTGCGAGCCATTAGTTTCATCGAACCGCACATCTACAGTGTCAACAATCTTGTGAAGAACAATGTTGAAGACTCTGTAGGTGTGCGAGTCCTTTCCGCAACCAAGCATAAAACCTTCATGTGCTTTCGGTGCAAATTTAGAATTGTGGTGAGGATCTCTAATCCAACATTTAGCACCGAAGACTTTGAAATAACTCACATTGGGTTTCTTGTTAGTGAGGAGTTCATAGGCCGTCTTCTTGAAGAATTTGTGAAGATATACTCTGTTGATGATGTGGCACGCAATATCAATTGCATCAATCCAAAAACGATGAGGCGTTTTGTATTCATCAAGCATAGTGCGAGCCATCTCAACAAGAGTTCTGTTCTTGCGCTCCACGACGCCATTTTTCTGAGGAGTATAGGGAGTAGATAGCTCATGAGTAATACCAAGTTCATCAAGATAGTCATCAAGACCGGAATTCTTGAACTCAGTTCCATTGTCATTTCTGATGTGCTTGATCTTCACACCAAAGTTGGTTGAAGCCCTCGAGGAAAATTGTTTGAAGACTTCCTGCACTTCAGGTCTGTAAGTAACAATGTGTACCCATGTATATCGAGAGTAATCATCAACAATGACAAAACAATATAGAGATGCATCATTAGTGACTTCTGAGTAATGATTAGGTCCGAAGAGGTCCATGTGAAGCAATTCGAATGGACGAGTAGTGGTCATGATAGTCTTCGCTGGATGCTTGGCCTTGGTCATTTTTCCAGCTTCACAGGCTCCGCATAAGTGATCCTTGAGGAATTTGACATTCTCAATGCCAATGACATGCTTCTTCTTCGCAAGAGTGTGCAAATTCCTCATGCCTGCGTGACCAAGTCGTCGATGCCATAGCCAGCCTTCTGAAGCTTTTGCAAGTAGACACACGGCTGGTTGTGGTCCTATAGAGAAATCAACAATATACAAATCTCCTCTCCTAAAGCCTTCGAAGACTTTGGAATTGTCAGCTTCCATAATCACAACACAGCGATACTTGCCAAAGACAACAACCATATCAAGATCACAAAGCATTGAGACTGACATGAGGTTGTATCCTAAGGACTCAACAAGCATGACTTTGTCCATGTGTTTATCCTTAGAGATTGCAACCTTACCAAGACCCAATACCTGACTTTTTCCTTTGTCAGCAAACATGATATGCTTTAGATGTGATGGTGATAAGGGAGCATCCATCAATAGATTCTTGTCATCAGTCATGTGATTCGTACATCCACTATCGAGGACCCACTCAGTAGCTTTGGGTTGATCATCCTGCAGATGAATTAGTGTAGCTTACAATCTCATATGCTTCATTAGTGAAGAATATGATATCAAGTTCATCAGATGAATTTCATCAATCAGTAAACAGATATAGCAGTATGAGGACGTGTGAAATGAAGGTTCGTTTCATCATGATTCGCCTGCGTCCTTTCAGGCAGTTTTGTCAGGTCCCCAGCAAATTCTTCAGACGTTAAAGCACGTCTGTAGACCTGACCCTGCAGAAGAGATTAGTTCTTTTTCTTCACCACCCACATCTGAAGGGGTGGCAAAGAGTTCATCACTCTGCGAGCACCATACGAGAATGGTGGCATAGAGGCCAAACCATTTCGTTTCACATAAGAGGGGTTAGGGTAAGCATATGAATAAGCAGAGAAATTCTTCGGGGACTTATGAACATAAAGGTTTAAATAATAATGCACATATTCATAGCCCTTAGCTCTACCCTGCGAAACAGAGTTGTTAGCACGATGATAATCATATGAGGACTTTGATCCTTTTGAGGAATTTGATCCACGTGAGGAATTTGGTCCGTATGAGGACTTGGATCCATATGAAGAATTTGGTCCATATGAAGAATTTGATCTGGGGTTCCTGTTCTTCACAGGTGGTGTCATGAGGACATTCACCTGAAGACTTTCGAGGCACTTCTTGGGAACCCAGATTTTCTTCATAGGAGAACCATTCCTGAAGTTAGTGCCAACATATCTAGCAAATACTTCACCATTCTGATTTTTGAACAGTTTATAGTTGGAGTCAAATGACTCATCAGAAGAATGAGGAGATTCACATGTAAAGCCAGATAAGTTAGATGGATCAACTGGAGGTCCCTTTGCAGCAACCCATGAGGTTTTGGGGTACTGCTCAGGCTTCCAATATGTTCCATCAACATTGAGTTTCCTCTCAAAGGCAATACCCTCTTTACTAGGGTTTCTGTTGAGGATCTGCTTTTTAAGCACATCACAGAGAGTCTGATGCCCTTTGAGGCTTTTGTACATGCCTGTCATGTACAATTCCTTCAGCCCTGCATTGTCAGTGATACTAGCAATGTCCTCAGATGAGGAATTCGTGATAGCAGAGGCAGGTGAAGAATTTGTAACAGTTGAAGCATTTGAACATTCAGGTGAAGAATTAGCAGATTCACGTTCAATGCACTTTAAGCATGGAGGAACAAATTCTTCCTGAGAAGCACTGATTTGTTGAGCTAGTAATGAATCGCGCTCCTTCTGAAGATCTTCATAACTCACTCTTAGCTTCTCAAGATCTTGCTTTCTTTGAAGAAATTCATAAGAAAGTTTCTCATGATCAGATAAGAGAGTGTTATGATGACTTTGAAGGTTATCAAACCTAGACTGAAGCCTCTGAAGATTTTCAGTCAGGGCTTTAGTGCGATCCATTTCTTCACCCAACATATCATCACTTTTGTCTAGCATGTTTTGGACCTTTTCAAAAGCTCTTTGTTGTTTTACAGCAATCTTAGCAAGTTTAGAGTAGCTGGGCTTGAGATCCTCATCAGATTCATTTTCACTAGATTCAGAGGAGGTGTATTTGAGTACCTTTGCACCTTTCGCCATGAAGCAATAGGTGGGAGCGTAGTCATCATTATCTTCATTAGGCTTGTCGGTGGGGTCAGTTTCTTTAGTGTTGAAGATGGACTTGCTAATGAAGGCAGTAGCGAAGGCCAGACTCGCCACACCAGATTCGGATTCTTCAGACGCCTCCTCTTCCTCATGTTCCTCAGATTCAGCTTCAGAGTCCATTTCCTTGCCAATGAATGCCCGAGCCTTCTTGGAGCTGCTCTTCTTGTGAGATGAAGACTTTGAGGATTTTGATGACGAAGATTTTGACGATTTCTTCTTCTTCTTCGCATCATCAGAACTATAATCCTTGTATTTCTTCTTCTTCAATTCCTTTTCCCACTGAGGACAATCTTGAATATAGTGACCAGGTTTCTTGCATTTGTGGCACAACCTTCTGTTATAGTCATTGGATGAGGAATCACTGCTTCTTGAGGATTTTCCAAAGCGACCATGTCTTGAGAACTTCTGGAATTTCTTCACGAGCAGTGCTAGCTCCTGGCTCAATTCTTCAGGATCACCAAGGCTACTACTAGAATCCTCACATTCCGAGTCAGACACAGCCTTGGCCTTAGGGGCACGTGGTTTGCCATAGCTCGAACCATAGAGATCTCTCTTTTCAGCAAGCTGGAACTCGTGAGTATTTAGCCTTTCGAGGATATCGGCAGGATCAAGAGACTTGTAGTCAGCCCGTTCTTGTATCATCAGTCCCAAAGTATCAAATGAGGAATCAAGCGATCTCAACAGTTTCTTCACCACCTCATGGTCAATGATGTCGGTGGCGCCGAGGGCTTGAAGCTCATTTGAGATGTCAGTGAGGCGATCAAAGGTTTGTTGGACATTTTCATTGTCGAGTCTTTTGAAGCGGTTGAAGAGATTCCGAAGAACATCAACTCGAGAGTCACGCTAAGTTGAGACTCCTTCATTCACTTTGGACAACCTATCCCAGATAAGCTTAGCAGTTTCCAAAGCACTCACTCTTCCATACTGTCCTTTACTTAGATGGCCACATATGATATTCTTCGCTTGAGAATCGAGTTGCTTGAATCTCTTCACATCGGTAGCGTTCAGTGAGGGTGAGACAGAGGGAACACCATTTTCCACAACATACCAGAGATCGTTGTCAATTGCCTCAAGATGCATTCGCATCTTGTTCTTCCAGTAGGGGTAGTCCGTCCCATCAAAGGTAGGACACCCAGCCGAGACCTTGATCATACTTGCGGTCGACATAACTAAAACTCCAGGCGGTTAAACCAAAATCACACAGAACAAGGGAGTACCTTGCCCTGATACCAATTGAATGTGCGTTATATCGACTACAGGGGGGTGAATAGGCGATTTTTATGAATTCTTCACAGAGGAATTTGCCGGTGAGGAAATTCCTTAGTGAAGAACTATTAGCAGCGGAATAAGTACTCAGAAGTAAGCATAACAGAATACAAGCATGGTCATCATGATGAAATGAAGACTAGCACAGAGTACAGAAAGCATAATCACAGGATAACACAAGATGAAGACAAACAGACTGAAGAAATTGAACTGAGGAAATTGAGAAAGTCTTCAGTCAAAGTCTTCAAACACAGATATGAACAAACACTCAACACAGTAATGAGGAAATGAAAGGGTTGAGGAAATAGAACCAGTTAGGTTGGTGAAGACAATGATTTGGTAGACCAGTTCCAACTACTATCTCAGTTGTACGTTTGGTTGGAGCGGCTGAGTATTTAAACTTGAGGACACACAGTCCCGGACACCTAGTCACTGAGCAGGCAGCTCAGGACACCCAGTCCTCACCGTATTCTCCTTGAACTAAGGTCACACAGACCTCGTCCAATCACTCGTGGTAAGTCTTCAGGCGACTTCCAAACCTTCACAGACTTGGTCACTCGGTGATCCACAATTCCTCTTGGATGCTCTAGACCATGACGCCTAACCGTCTGGAAGAAGCACAGTCTTCAAAGGTAACAAGTGTCGGATCCACGCAGGATCAATTTCTTCAGTGATGCTCAATCACTTTGGGTTTGTAGGGGTTTGGTTTTGGGTTTTCCTCACTTCATAATTTTTGCTCAAAGTCCTCGGAGGATGGGTTGCTCTCAAATGACAAGTGTCAAGTTCTCTCGGAGCAGCCAACCAGCTAGTGGTTGTAGGGGGCAGCTATTTATAGCCTAGGGAGCAGCCCGACATGATAAGACATAAATGCCCTTCAATGATATGACCGTTAGGTGGATAAGATATTTTGGGACAGCTGGCGCGCAGCACAGCAACGGTCGGAAATTTGACTCTCAAATTCCTCAGGGCTATCATGTTCCTCACTGTGTAGGCAATTCGCACTGGTGAATTCCTAACTCCTCAGTCAAAACAAATTCATCAGCGACCAGAAGAACTTTGTCTCTGTCACTAAAGAAAGTGACTGAACTATATGCGATTTCCAAAGGCTTCACTCGAACGGATTGGTAGGTGTAGGATTTTGAGTTGAGCATCACATGGAAATTTTTCCTTAGTATTTGCTCGACCCCCTTTAACAGTACGGTGTTTCCTATGACGCAAGAAAGAGAAAATGAAACTAAGAAAACAAAAGTCTTCATGCTTCATGTTCCTCAAATGAATACCAAGTCTTCAAGGTCACACCAATTTCTTCACTTTCAAAGTCTTCAGAAAGTCTTCAGAATATGAAAGTGTTCAGTCGAAGAACTTAATTTTAGGGGTCGAATTTCTCTGTAAATATCAAACTCCTCATAGACTTATAGACCTGTGTACACTCACAAACGCATTAGTCCCTTAACCTATAAGTCTTCAATACACCAAAATCACTAAGGGGCACTAGATGCACTTACAGTAACCTGTGCAAAAATTAGAAAAGTAAAAAAAACCAAATATTCATACTAATGGCGCATCACCATCAGGTGCGCCATTAGTATGCCAAAGGATACTAATGGCGCATCAACACAGAATGCGCCATTAGTATGACAAAGCACATGCTTACGTATGGCCTCCCGGGAGGCACACTAATGGCGCATGGTGTTACGTACTAATGGTGCACTGCTTGGTGCGCCATTAGTATACCAGATACTAATGGCGCACCAGTGGTGCGCCATTAGTAGAGAATACTAGTGGCGTGGTACTAATGGCGCACTGGTAATGCACCATTAGTAGGCAAAACCAGTGCGCCATTAGTAGGCCTTTTCCTAGTAGTGTGAGGTGGCGCTCGTACTGCGCGAGGGTGATCGCCATCTGCTTCTTGTCGTTGGTGTGGATGACGTGCAACTTGGTGTTGCCGTGCGTGTCCACGGCGTTGTCGCCCTTGTACTCGTCGGTGAACGTCATCGCCGGTAGCAGGGCTTGGTGCTTTTGCGTTGATATGGGGCGATTTGGTGGGAGCGCAATGGATACTTGTGTTGTTGTGGATGAGAAAGCTTTTGGCAGGGGTCTGAATTTAAGGGGAGGGCGCGGGGTGGGATGGCCTCGTCGGATGAACTGCACGATCACGCTGATGATGCGATTGTGCAGATCATGGGTTGGTTTTGCATCTGTGATCGTGGGCTTGTATACGAACTGCTCCGATTGGGTGGTTGTATACGAACGTGGGTTTTTTAAGGTGGTTTTATTTTATTTTTGATCAGTAAAATTTTTTAACCACCACTTTTCTATGCGAACAGGCATTTTGTTACGTTTTATACATGCATCCTCTGCGATAATGAACTGCATTCATATATAGTCCTGCACTGCATCTTCTACAATACAGTACTACACTTGTGTATACATGTGCGTACTTCACTGTTTTTTGAGTTTATTTATTCGTGTAGGTAATCGGGAACTGGATTGCCATACTGCACTGCATCGTGTAACATAATGCACTGCATTGTTTACAGCCACGTACTGCATCTTCTTTTTGCCTGTACTTACTGCAGCCCCTGGTATGGGAGGGGTAGGGAAAGGGGGGGGTGGGCCCCCCACTTTTTTTGAAATTATTGTTTGTTCTTAGTCGGCCTTGTTGGGCCTGTGTTCAGGTAGTTTAGAGACGCACTTGGGCCCAAGTCAGCGTGTGAGCACGGCTTGGTTCCCGGTTCACTGTGTGTGCGTCCTAATCTTAAGTCCCACCTCGCCCGCGGAAGGCGCGCCCGACCTGTTTATAAGCGCTGGCGAGGCATACTGGTCGAACTCCTCCGTATACTTATTTGGGCGCTTATACACGGCGCTCGCAGCTATATGCCCTATGACCTGTGGGCCCATGTGCAACCGGCCCCATGCACTGTGCTCAGAATGACTCCCCTTCTATGGTCCAGACCTATTACGAGACTGGTTGGGGCCGGTAGCACCTGGGTGGTCAATTTTTTTCCTTTGTATCTTTTTCAACATTGGGGCGTGCACTGCTTTTTTTAGTAAATCATGCATGCACTGCATTGATTTAGTTTCAGTACTGCATGTGCACACATTCCTTACTGCACATGTTCTGTGCTACATTTTTATGCACAGCATTGGTATCATTTTTATTTATTGTTTTTCTCTTTCGTATCCTTTTTCCTTAGTGTATGGGTGTGCACTGATTTTGTGCCCCTATGCGCACTGCATTCATCATAGTTCTGTGCTGCAGGTGTACACATTTTGCACTGCGTGCATCCTTCTTTGTGCCAAAAAGCATGTACTGCACTTCATCCACACATATAGTGAACTTCCTGGTACGAATTTGGAGAACTGCACACATAAAATGGTCTGTGGATTATAATTTTTTAGAGTATTATTTTTTAATGATCTATAGTTTTGTTCGTGGGAATTGCTGCAGTCAAAGTACACCTTCTTATTTCGTTCCTTTTTCTTTGGTAACATAAGCCTTTATTGATTGTCCTTTATTCTTGGGAACATAATTTCCATTAAGTCTCCTTTAATTTCAGTTTTGACCTTTTTGCATTCTTCTTATATAAATGAAGGCTAACTTATACCCTTCCTTTGCATTTCATTTTCTCCTCTGGCCGCAAGTTCTCTCCTTTCTCCAGCCTATTATTTTTTTTGCTTTTCTAGGTTTTTTTTTTGTGATGGCTCCAAGCCCCTGTGCGTATCTCTTCTGCTGCGGCCATGGTTGTGGTGTGCCGACGCACTGCGATTGTTCAGCTTGCTCGTAGGCCCGTCGTGCTCGTCGTGGTGGGAAGGTGTTGTGCCGAACTGGGCGAGCCGAGCAGCTTGCATATGGTACAGTATTCATGGAAGGATTGGATATAGGCCAGATCAACGTTTCTGTGTTCTATTCTGCCCTGATTCGGCGTGGCCTTGGCTGCACGAGTCCTTTCTCCATCAGCTTACGCCAACAGACGTGGAGACTCACTACAAGATGGTATGTTTCGTTAGATATGATTTTTTTTCTTTGTGTTTTTTTGTATAATTCCACTTCATTCTGAACTTGTAGTATTTTAGGAACACACTTTTTTCTTTGTTTTTTGAAGTGTACTGCAATGTGTTCTTATTTCTTGTTTTTATTCTTTTTGCTTGTGTGCATGTAGATTATGTTTTAGTTTACAGGTTAGAATATGTGAACTACTTATATATTAGCTGAGAACTACATATTTCTACATTTTTCCCAGTTTGTATGGTGTGTTCTACATGTAGCTAGTCTATAGTACTGCATGATAGTTCGAAGCGTACTGCATATTTGCAAGTTCCATAGTGCATATTGAAATGCGTTTTATATGTACTACTTGTTGGACTGTTGTGCACTTCATCTATCTCTGTTCACAGTATGAGAATTGTACTGCTAGTTTCGTTCTCAAACAGTTTTATCATTTTTTATAGAAAATTCCTCAACGAGCTGTTAGGTATGTGCGGCTCAAGAAGAAAGGAATTCTTCAAGTTGTTCTTGGTAATGGATACCTTAAACCATCCAAGTACAGTGTAGGCGTTGACGGGCGGCTGTGTATGCACAAAGGGTGGAAGGAATTTGTCATTGATAGTGGCCTGAAGTCTGAGCAAGTTGTTATCCTCAACTTCTTTGAACTCGAGGATCGTACGGTTAGAATCACGTTTGACGTGATTGGCTAAGGTTATGAGGTTGATTTGTAATAAGTACTTTTGCATGTTGAACGCTTCATCTTTTTGATGTGTTTTGTAATAAGCACTTTTGTGATCTGAACCGCTTCAATTATTATTCAACGGGAAATTTGTGTTTACATGGTTACAATATGTGAACTTCTTATATGTCAGCTGAGCACTACATGTTTCCACATTTTTCCCCAATTTGCATGGTGTGTACTACATGTAGTTAGTCTATAGTACTGCATGATAGTTCGAAGCGTACTGCATATTTGCAAGTTCCATACTGCATATTGAAATGCGTTTTATATGTACTACTTGTTGGACTGCAGCGATCTAACATCATTTTTTACATGGTTTTTGAATCAAAATGTGTCAATGTTTTACTCAAGACTGCTATATATATATGGTATACTCTATATACCATTTTCTCTTTACATGGTTTAGTTGAATAACTCATAGGCAACGGGAAATTTGTGTTTACACAAAATTTAAACTGATACATAAGTCATAGAGATAAGCAAATTGCTATGCATATGATGAGTTTATTGTCTATTCATCTATTTGGTCGTTAACCTGCTGGTTCTGCGTGGTGACTGGAGCGTGTCTAATGTCGCACTTTCTTTCGTTTTCCATGGCGGTGTTGCTGGTTCTTATCTCTGCACCTTTGTGTTTGTAGCCCCTCGCATGCTGGTTGATGGCTGCTTTCGTTTTTCAGCGGTGTGAACTGCATCCTTCGTTGTTCCCCGCGTACTGGTTGATGGCTGCTTTAGTTTTTCAGCGATGTGGACTGCATCCTTCTTTGCTCCCCGCGTGGTGGTTGATGGCTGCTTTGGTTTTCCAGTGTTGCGAACTGCATCCTTCTTTGCTCCCCGCATGCTGGTTGTTGGCTGCTTTCGTTTTCCAGTGCTGAGAACTATATCCTTCTTTGATCCCTGCGTGCTGGTTGATGGTGGTTTTCGTTTTCCAGTGCTGTGAACTGCATCCTTCTTTGCTCCTACCTTGTTTTTTGAAAGTGGTGTTGTTCTCGGTTTTTTCTGTACAACAGCATTTCCTTGTGGTGGTCTTGTTGACATTGTTTCTTCATGTTCTTCGTCCTCTTCACTCTCTTCAGTCTCTTCACTCTCTTCTTCCTTTTCATCATCTTCATCATCTGTTTCTTCATAAGCCACTGTTTCTTCAGTTTCTTCACGTTCTTTGTCCTCTTCACTCTCTTCTTCTTCCTCCTCTTCTCCATCTGCTTCTTCATAAGTCATTTCTTCTTCAGTTGTGTCATCATCTTCTTCTTTGATCTCACCTTCTTCGTCTTCCTCATTTTCTGATCTTTTTCTTTTTCTTTTGAGGAAGGTTCTTGAATTGTGTCTCTTCCTCTTTTTGCAGATGCTACAACGTCTCGGTTTCGTCCATTTCTTAGTGTTGTGAGTGGAATTTCTATTTTGTTGTGCATCTCCATGTCCTCCTTTTTTTTGTTCATTTCTTTTTGTACACGTCCTGGAATTGTGGCCACTGATTTCATTACATGTTCTGCACATTCTTACGCCCAGTGGGTGACCATCACTGTCCAGCTCAAGTTGTGGCTTACTGTTTTTGTCATAATTTTTCTCCTTGCATGCCACCTTTTTCTGGGTTGCGTCTCCCCCTTTCTTTCTTCCTCTTATGTTTGAAATAGGAGGTGGAAGAATTGTTTCTTTTTTTGATAGCACCAGTTTTGATGTGTTCAGTATTTTCTACTTGCTCGACATTATTGTCATGCTGGTATTTCTCTGCTTGCTTTAGTTTTGCTGCTTCTTCTTCTTCTTCGTTGAGCACGTCAACTTCCTCGATCAGTGCCCTCATACCAGACAATGCTCTATGGCACCCAGCATCGGACCTTGTCGCTCTGTTTGCAAGGTCCATTAGTGTTTCTGTCAGCAATTTTCTACGGGAAAAAAGTGAGGTTCCATCTGGTGCTGTTTGTTCGTAGTCTCTTCTGTCAAACGTTGCATCTGATCTTGCGTTACGGGTGTATCTTTTCATGATGTACACCTCAGGAATGTTGAGTACTCTCAAATGAGAAAGCATGCATAAGACATGGACGCAAAAGAGGCCTGTAGACAAACACATGATTTTTTTGTTCTGTAAGTGAACTGCATGAAATTAGTAAACATATATTTTTTTCGTTATTTGTTCATTTTTTAAAGAAGTGAACTTCATTTAGTTTTGTGAATTACTCATGCATGTGTACTTTTAAAGTTCAGTAAGTGAGCTTTCGTGCATGACTATCAGAATCTAGAATTTTTTTTTGCTAGGAGTCTCACCTGTGTGTGTCCAGAGTTTGCACTCACACTCGTAGACACCTTTCTCTTCGTCGGCGACCACTTGGAAATTATGCCTTGCCCAGTCAAATGCATCCGATCTGTTGTAGTGGTGTACGAGATACTTTGTCGGGTTCTCAGGGCACCGTTCTGCTCTGAATGCAGTGCTACGGTAGAGTGTTTCTTTGAAATCTGCAAACACTGCCCTTGTATACACTTTTGATAGCTGAACTTCGAACCCAAACTTTGTTTTGTTGTTTTTACCTTGACTGCATGATCACAAATGCACCGTTACGAACCAGAGAAATGAAAAAATTGTTGGTTTTTGTAGTCATATTTTTTTAGCAGTTTTTGATTGACATTTTGTTTACCTCATTTGCTACTGTCTCTGCGTGCTCGACGGCCTTCCTGGTCTGAATGCACTTATCCACCTACTGAGCAAACAGATGGAGATCATGCTTCTCCCTAACAAAATTTTTCTTCATTATGCGGTTCATGCTCTCGCTTCTCTGTGTGGAAGTCATCCGAGCACAGAAAATTTCCTTGTAGTAAGCCGAGATCCACGCATGCCTGTCATCCCACAGCGAATTCATCACTTCGTCGTCTTGCAAGTTGTACCTCTGAATGAGGTTCTTCCATGCTCGTTCAAATTCTGACGGCTTTAGTGGGTGGTTCAGCACTGCATTGAGTTCGTCCTTGAGCTTCTCATGCGCCTTATACAGCAAGGCGAGGTGGTCTTTGTACTTCTTCATGATATGCCACCGATACAACTTATGCAGAGTTTGTGGGAGGATAGTTTTTAATGCTTCCTTCATCGAAGAACACTGATCTAAGAAGACACAAATAGTGTTTTTTATTAAGTTGTTTGCGTGTGTGCAAGATAGATGGAAGAAATAAAAGTGCACCAAACAAAACGTAAGTATGTAGGTGTTTTTTATTTTTTGTACCTGTGAGCATGCAGATTGGCAGCTTGTTGTTCATACACCTCAGAAAGGTTTTGAAAACCCACTCAAATGATGGTATTGTTTCATCTCGCACGAGTGCAACAGCAAATATGGTGCTCTGTAAGATGGTTCACCCCCACAAACACTCCCGGCGGCATGTGGAATTTGTTAGTTTTATATGTCGTGTCAAATGTAACGCAGTCTCCAAAATCTTCATATGATCCTTTGCAACTTGTGTTCGCCCAAAAGACGTTTCTTACACGGTTATCTGCATCAACGTCATAATCATAGAAGAACTCTGGGTTTATCTTCTACATTTTCTCGAAGAAATCCAGAAGTTTCTTGACATCATCTTCAGACTCTTCTCTAGCAAACTTCTGTTTCCTGCATTTTCAGAGACAATGCAAACTTATCTCATCAAACAGGGAATAATTATCGACAGAATACTCAAGAGATATGCTATGTTACGTGCTTAATTGTTTACCCAGTAGCGGCTAGTATGTCCCATGTACTGCAGACCACCGGACATACGCAACAACGTCGACATCATCTGAGCATGTGTGTGGTTGTCCAGTTGCATGTCTTTCAGTAACTGGTCTAGCAAAGAATCATCTTTTGTGCAATCGCATGTGCAAAAGCATCCCGGGGCTTTCCAGTATCTTGTGATTGTGGTTGAGTTGAACCATTTCTATCACAAATTTGCCATCCTTCAATTTTTTGACT
Organism: Triticum dicoccoides; assembly: GCF_002162155.2. NCBI lineage: Eukaryota > Viridiplantae > Streptophyta > Magnoliopsida > Poales > Poaceae > Triticum > Triticum dicoccoides. Next base: position 549,858,842 of record NC_041393.1, on the reverse strand, counting down.
CTAATCTTTGCATTGTAGCCAATCCTTTTTGATGTCTTCTGACATACCCGGTGATAATCTAACACAGCCTGCTTGTGCACCCCTTCTCTTGAGCAGACAATGTAGGCATTTCTCCTGTGTTTTGACCTCTTGCATATGCCAAACCCTGCACATCTTGCATAATTGTTGTAAAAGTCCCATGCCTTGTCGTACGTGGTGAACTTCATTCTAGCAGCAGGTACGAGGTTCATCAGCATGTTTTTATCCTGCATTAATTACAATGCTCTATGAGATAATTTGTTTTGTTCCGTTTTTTAAATACGAGGAGTCCATACGAGTTTAATAAAGCATTTGCAATGTTCCTAGCCAAACCTCATAAGAAATATTAGTGTGCACTGCAATGTTATCTGAATGGACTGCAACTATTTTTTTTCAGACCATAAACTTACATGTGTGTAGAGTCTTTCGCCCAATGGTGTTTGCAGCTCGCTGGGTTGTATTGGACATGGCGGGGTTATAGCAGATCTGTGTAGTTGAGGATCTCGCGGCGGCAATAGTGAGGAGGATTTGTACCTGCTGTTTACTTTTGACCGAGGCACCGTTGGTCGTCGCAGCGTCGAAGTTGATGCAGCAGGTCTGGTTGGAGCTCTGTTTTTCAGTGCAGCAGGTGGACGCTGAGCTCTGTTTTGGGGTGCGGCAGGTGGACGTGGTGGTAATCTAGTGTTGTGACGATGTCTCGGTGGATTGGTTTGAAAATTTTGGAGCAGTGGCACATCATCATGACCGAGCTGCATTGTCAGGTTAAATGAACTGAATCATGCGAACTGCAATGTATTCAAAATGGTACTGCCGAAGCATTGCGTGGTGACTGGATCACCCCGCAAGGTGAACTGAAGCAACTGCACTGCATCGTTATCCGTAATGAACCTATACAAGCGTACTGCATAACCGAGTAAGTGCACTGCATTTTCCCTGACAACGAACTAAAGCAACTGCATTGCACAGATTTTGTCTAGGATAACTACACTGAGATGGTTGAGGAAGTGTACTGCTTTACCTCGTGTTGCAGTGATTTCTTGCGTTTACAGGAGGAAGTTCCCTTCTCGTCCGTCTGCACAACTTTCACGTTCGCCCGTGCAGTCCACTTGCCCTTCAGAAGTTCATGGGCGGTCTGGACATTGCTCAAGGTGAACGGGGAAGGAGGATTTGCTCTGAAGGTCGATGCATACTTATTCCAAGAACCTACCGTGGATGAAGCAACCTTGCGCACACTCCTCCTTGCTCGAATTGGTTTGATGTCCAGGCAGCACCAATCCACATCTGATGAAGTACAGCTAATTGCAGGCCCGGAGGATTTTGTTGGCGGCGCTACCGAGCTCCTGCCATGGAAGAAGGCCGATAGGCTGGTGTTGCTCGGTGCCTGGAGCGGAAGAAGGACGAGAGGCGACGGGCGATGTCGCTTCCTGGCCGCCGCTGTGGAAGAAGGCTGGGAGGGGAGGGGCGGCGTTGCTGCCGGCCGCCACAGTGGAAGAAGGCTGGGAGGGGAGGGGCGGCGGTGCTCCCAGGCCACCGCCGCGGGAGAAAGCGGGGAGGGGAGGGGCGGCATCGCTCCCAGGACGCCGCCGCGGAACAAGGCCGGGAGGGGAGGGGCGGCGGCTCGCCCATGCCGCTGTCGCGGTAGAAGGCCGGGAGGGGAGGGGCGGCGGCGCTCCAAGGCTGCTGCCGCGGTAGAAGGCCGGGAGGGGAGGGGCGGCGGCGCGATCTATTGGTGGTGTGCAGAATAAGGCGGTTGATGTGCAGAATAAGGTCTTAAGGGGGTGTTATCATAATGGTTTCTCAGTTGCGTCGACGACGTTTCACATTGAGCTTCTTCCCTTTCTTGTTCGTTGCCAAATAATTGATCCCCTCCTTGTGACTTTTTCGTAACCATGGAGTATGATCTTTCTTAGGTAATGTAGTATTGATTCTTATTTTTACGTATGCTTCATCGTCATCATCATCTCCCCTCATCGAGTTGCCGTATTGGTCGTAGTCTTCCTCGTTGGCGACTCCATCGATTCCAACGATGCTCCTTTTGGATCTCCTCACGACAACACGACTGGGATTGGCCGGGTCGGTTATGAAGAAGCTTTGTTTCATGTCCTTGGCGTGTACCCATGGCTCATTTTTGGCGATGACGTTAACATTCACGGGAGTGCTCTTCGCGTCGTGTATAGACATGGTAGTGAAATACTTGTTTTCTCTTACGACGTCCTTGGCACATCTGACACGGAACATCGTCGCATCGTGCATTCCAGCATAGTCAAGTTCCCAGATCTCTTCGACCCTTCCGTACAATCTTTCAGTTGTGCTGTTGGCATCGGTCACGCATTCAATCGTCACCCTGGAGTTCTGGTAATCACTGTCCATGTCTTTGGCCTCCGTGTAGAATGTGTATCCGTTGATATCGTATGACTAATAGGTCGCGAGTTTGGGCGCGGGGCCATGTGCTAAGGCGTGTATGAGCAATCCGTCCAAACTGCCCTCTTCCAGGGGATTTTCAAGAACTTGCTCTTTGAACCAACGCAAGTAAGTGGCATTTTGCTCTACAGTAACTTCGTCGTCCGTCTTGAGCATCCCCTTATCACGGTACTTCTTTGCGATGCTTTCTTTGTGCCGTGCCACATAATCATCTACCACATCTAGGTGTTGTAGCACTACTAAGTTAGCCCTCTCAAAGTTGTTCTGTTGACCCGAGTAGTCCACATGCAATTCCCTCCGGCCGTTGTTGTGACGGGCAAGCCAACAACAGGGTCTCCGGCGCCTATATAATTCTCGCAAAAGGAGATGCACTCATGCATCAGATACCCCTGGATGATGCTCCCATCAGGACAGGACATGTTACGAATGAATCCTTTGATGACCTCATTCATCCTCTCGAACGACATCATGTTGTGAAGGAATGTCGGCCCGAGTTCGATGATGTCGTCCACGATGTGGACACACAGCTGCACCATGACATCAAAGAACGCGGGCACGAAGTACATCTCAAGCTCACATAGTATGACAACGATCCCTTCCTATAGCCTTTGGAGCTGCTTCACACTTATGGACTTCCGACAGATAATGTCGAAGAAGTTGCAGAGACCAGTAAGCATGTCACGGATGTGCTTCTCCATTATCCCTCTAATGGCAACCGGGATTATCTGCATCATCATCACGTGACAGTCATGAGACTTCATCCCGCTGAACCTTTTCTTCTTGGGGTCTAGAAATCTGCTTATCTTCCCACAGTAACCGGAACTGACTTTGATTCCCATAAGGCACTTGATGAATTGAGCATCTCCTTCGCACTTAAGGTGAAGCAAGAAGGGGGGCAATAATTCTCCTCCTTCTTGTTGACTTTTCTGCCCCTTTCCCCCTCCTCCATCTCCGTCTCCGTCTCCTCCGTCGACTTTTTACGGTGGAGATCTTTCCTGATCTTCAAATATTCCAAGTCTTTCCTTGCCTTCGGCCCATCCTTGGTCTTCTCCGGCATGTTCATCAGTGTGCCAAGCAAGCTCTCGAGGACATTCTTCGTGATGCATTTGATCAAGGCAATGAGGCATGTCGTGATTGGGCCAGTACTCCAAGTCCCAAAAAACAGACCTTGTTTTCCATACCTTGAGCAACGGCTCCGGCACCTTTTTCATCTTTCCCGGCGCGGGGCACTATTCACAGTTTCTCAATAGCTCGTCGATTTCGGCGCTGTTCCTCTTACGTGGAGGTCCTCGATGCTCATCCAACCCATTGAATAGATCTCCACGCTTTCTCCACGGGTCATCCTTCTTGAGCCATCTACAATGCCCCATGTACATGATTTTCTTAGACCCGCCATCTTTAGTTGACGTAAGCTGCTGAGACGTTGTATCATCCATGCACCTCGTGCATCCGCAGTATCCGTGGGACACCTGGCCTGAGGTGTACCCGTAACCAAGATAGTTGCGCACCATCGTCATCAGCACAGCTCTCATATGGAAATACTCTCCTTTCCTGGCATGCCATGTCCATGCCGGTGTTTTCCATAACGTGTCTAGCTCCTCTTGCAGAAGCCCCATATACAGGTTAATAATATTTCCTGGTTGTTTTGGCCCTTGAATCAGCATTCTCATGTGTATGTACTTTGTCTTCATGCACTTCCATGGGGGGAGGTTGTACGTCCATACAAACACGGGCCATGTGCTGTGGTTGGTGTTCTAGTTTCCAAACGGATTCATGCCATCGGTACTCGCACCAAGCACGATGTTCCTTGGATCTTCTACAACAAATCCATATACAGCATTGAATGCTCTCCACTGGTTACCATCTATGAGGTGTCTCAACTTCGGATCATCTCCATCGTCAGGCTTCTTCCTCTCTGCGTGCCAGCGCATGAGCTTTGCTTCCTTAGGATCTAGGAAATACCGCTGCAGATGGGGAGTGATCGGAAAGTACCATACAACTTCCCGAGGAGCTTTATTTCCCGCCTTCTTGTATCGAGAAGCATTGCACACTGGACAGCTGGTTTTTTCCGTGTGCTCCCCCTGATAAATGATGCAATCATTGATGCATGCGTGGTACCTAATGTGTGGCAAATCAAAAGGGCAAACGATTTTCTTGGCCTCCTCGACACTAGTAGGACACAGGTTCCCCGCAGGAAGAACTTTATTATGTAGATACTTCAAATGCTCATCGAGGCTTTTGTCTGTCCATTTGTTTTTGGCCTTTGTCTTTAGAAGTTCGAGTGTGAAACTCAAGCGGGTCACCTCGGGATCGCAACTGTCATACAATGGAGTCTTCGAGCCTACTTCAAGTTGCGCTAGTTTGTCCTCCTCTCTAGAAGCAACTCTCTCTCTAGTCGTACTCTTGCGAAGGAGGTCTCGAACATGAGAGTATCGAAGACTGTGGCGTGACCGCCGTCTCTTCTCCACCATGTACGGACTCTTCTTCGCCGTGTCCGGAATCTTCTCCGCAACCGTCTTTTTCGGACTCTTCCCTGCCGCCTTCGTCTTCGTGTCGATCGGTCATCTCTTCGTCTAGCCCTGCTGCCATGTCGTTATTCCCTGCCATGTGATCGTCCACCGAGTATACCCATCCATGAAACCATTCATCAACAGGTGTGCCTTAAAAGTGACACGATCAAAAGGGTCCAAAAGGACTCTGATGCAGAGCATCCCTCGCTCATCCCCATGGACGTACCTACATCTCCCTCAACACCACTTGGACCCATCATAAGACCTAGAGCAAAGGCTATCGAATATAAGGTTAACTCGCTCCTCTCCAAAGTTCCTCTCTCTACTCACGAGACATGGCTACTACCTCATATGGACACTCTGTGTGTGATCAGGTACTTGGAGGATAGCCACGGGACAGCTACACCCAATGGCCAAGGTGGCAAGGACTCCAAGCATGGACATCAAGAAGAAGAGCCAATTGTGAAGCTACAGGCACCGGAAGACCGGCAGTTCCCGGACGTCCGAGCCCTGGGAGATGCTATAGCGAGGGACGGGAGACAGGACAGAGCTACAGGCCACGGATGACCGGCCCGGCTCGGACGTCCGGCGACTCCTAGGACCACGGACGACCGACGCCCTCCGGACGTCTGGCAGCTGGGCACCCGAGAGGAAATTAGCGGAAGACCGGAGCCACCGGACAACCGAGTGACCAGCACCCGAGCCGAAATTACAGAAGTCCAACATCTACAGACTTCCGCATAGTCCCGAAGCTCCGGACGACGGACGTCTTCCGGATGTCTGACCCCTGAGTGACCGCAGCCACAGGCAGGAGCCCTTGTACCCCTTCACTTTGACTCCCATTTGCACTACGACTATAAATAGGTCTCTCCCACCTCCTAGCTAGGGTTAGCGATGGTTTAGCTCATATTTTGTGTGAGAGCCTTGCTCATCCACTTGGTTACTTCTCCTTGGAGCTCACGACCTCTTCGGGGAAGATCCCCCAAGCGGATTCAAGACCCCTTCAAGGGAAGACAATCAATACCTCCTCACGGAGAAGAACGGTTCCCTTTGTATCCTCCCCTTGTTGATTTCGGATCATGTGTTGCCTTATGCTTTCGATGATCTAGCCCTTGTGTGATCGATTACTTGTCAGTTTAGTGATTCTCTCGTTTCCGCCGTGTTCTCCCTTGTGTTTTCCGCGCATCCATCATGTTCCCCCATAGGATCCACTCCAAATGTGAAAGATCGTCCACATAGGGTTCCACCCTACATCATCTTGGTATCATGAGCCACGTCGATCACATTTTTGGAGTCCCTACCCCGTATTTTCTAGCTTGATTTTGTTGTTTTCGTCCTAAATCCAAAAATTGCCCACCAAAAATAGCCCCAAATTTTTTTGTGATTTGTTGGTGAGTTGAGATTTTGTTGGATTTGGTCCATGGATTTGAGTTGCTACGTGTGGATCTAGCTTTCCCCACCCTCCCCACCCTTTTCCATCCACCAATCCGCTCGATTTCGACCTCACCATCTTTCTCCACCCCGAAATCGCGCAGTTCATCCCGTGCCCGAATTTCGCCCAGGCACCGGACGACCGGACCCTGCCGGATGTCTGACGACCGTACGACCGTGACCTTCCGGACATCCGTGAAACTCTGACGAAATTGAATATTTTAAGTTCGGCCACAACCATATGTCAGGACCCCGACTCAATGCGACATCGATCTAGCATGTAACACCTCATATCACTTTATGGCCTCACGCACGGTATTCCCACGGGTGTCGCATTACCTTTCCCCGGGACCGTTTGCGCCTTTTGGCACACGTATATGATAGTGTCGCTAGCATACATATGATAAGGAGCCCGGGCTGACATGGCTATTCGTAAACCCAAAGTGGCACAAACTTACAGGGACAGGCATCCATGACCCAACATCGAACGTGTCGGTCATCAGCGAGTGAATCCAGGCTGTAGCACTGGGCTAGAAGGACTCCGGTGAACCGGGCTGTAGCGGGCTAACAGGACGTCGGTATTCATCGCGTGACATTTCCCCGAAGGGACAGACACAGGAACGAAGAAGGACACATGCCGGCCAACCTAAGTGTTCCGGAGCAGTAGCAAGCTACCATGGCTCAGTGGAAGCACTAGGAGACATTTCCCGGTAAGAGAGACTACTAAGGATAAACAACTAGATAGTCAGATCCCACACATACCAAGCATTTCAATAACATTCACGCAATATGCTCGATATGTGCAAATACAACATGGCATCACAACATGACTCTACAACTCAAGCATTTATTCAATAGGCTCCGAGGAGCGAGATATTACAAACATGGGTCTCACGACCCAACATTCAGAGCATACAAGTCAAAGCACATGCGGAAGCTTAACATGTCTGAGTACAGACATCTACAAATGAAAAAGGCTGAGAAGCCTGACTATCTACCAGATCCTGCCGAGGACACAAGATCGTAGCTGAGGTAACAAGCTAAACGTCGAAGTCCACATGGAACTACTAGTGAGACGGAAGTCTCTGCAGAAACATAAAATAGGCAAACGTGAGTACAAATGTACCCAGCAAGACTTACATCGGAACTAACTACATATGCATCATTATCAACAAAGAGATGGTGGGGTTTAACTGCAGCAAGCCAGCTTTGACTCAGTGGCTATCCTGAACTACGACTGCAATGTAACTCTTTGAGGTGGCGCACACGAGTCCACATATTCACCATGTCAATACACCACTATGGACCCGCTCCCGTCTCCCTACAAGAACGCCATCCACAGCACTCACGCTTATCTTGCGCATTTTAGAGTATCCACTTTCACTTGTCTATGAACTGTACAGGCAACCCAGAAGTCCTTTTCCGCGGACACGGCTATTCGAATAGATGATGTTAACCCTGCAGGGGTGTACTTCTTCACACACGCTCTCGCCACTTACCGCCATGTACACCTCGTGTATCTCAGCAACCTTCAAGCGGAAGCCTGGCGAGGGAGTCGGCCACGACCTGACTAACCACACAAGTCTCTCGTTCAGGTTTATCGCCTATTCGGGTTCCATACGCAAGGAGATCCGGCCGGGGTGTCGCTCACGGCCCCAAACGATGTGTGCAGGGTTCCCAAGCCCACCATCCGGGTGCCACTTGGTACACCGGGCCACTGTGCCTAGTCTGTGCCAAGCCCACCTGTACCGGGTGCCACTTGGTAGACTACTAACACTACCTACAAACACCAGAAACTAGTTGCAACTCCTGGACAGAGATCAGGTTGATTAATAAGTCGAGAGGGGCACTTAAGCATTCCAATGCGTGGTAGTAACTGTTCATGGCTCACAAACACAGAACTCAGTTCTTGAGGATGGCTGCAATGAGACAACCAACCATGTACTCCTACATGGCCTCTCACCGCTACCTTTACCAAATCGTGTTCACACACTTAGCTCACACACAGTAGGACATGTTCACACACCTCTGATTCATCCCAGATGAATCGGACCTGACTCAACTCTAAGCAGTAGCAGGCATGACAAACAAGCATGAATGAGTAGGCACAACAGGGCTCAAACAACTCCTACTCATGCTAGTGGGTTTCATCTATTTACTGTGGCAATGACAGGTCATGCAGAGGATAAAGGGGTTCAGCTACCGCATAGAGTAACAAATGAATCGTTGTTGTCCTAATGCAGTAAAAGAGAGCTGGAGCGAGATTGTGGGATTGTATCGGAATGAACAAGGGGGTTTTGCTTGCCTGGCACTTCTGAAGATAGTATAGTTCTTCATCGGTGTCATCGATCACATCGTCAGAACCACGTCTATCGAGAGGGGACAAACACCGGCAAACAAGGAAGAACACAATCAATGCAATGCACAATATGATGCATGATCATGACATGGCAATATGCTCTGATTTGAGCTAATGCAACTAGCAGCAAGTTAAATGGAGTTGGTTTGAACCCTAGGTTCAAATTCAAACTCCACATGTGATTATTTAAATGCCATTCATATGATTTGTCCTAAACAGCAGCTGTAAGTTGTTCTAACATGCATGAAAACGGTACAGATGGAAAGATTGGATTTTTCTGATCATTTTTCATATATAATTTATTTCATTTGGAGTTACGGTTGAATTTCTATGATTTTTTGAAGTTTGTGGTATTTTTTGGAATTTCCTGTATAAAAATAAATCCAGAAAATACTTATTGCGTCAGCATTGCGTCACTATGACGTCAGTAGTCAACGAGACCGGTCCAGGTCAAACCTGGCCAGTGGGGTCCACACATCAGTGTCTCAGGCTTGTTTGTGTCGCTAACATGTGGGCCCAGTCAACAGCCACGTCAGCTTGGTCAAAGCTAACGCGTGGGTCCCGTTGGGTTATAACTAATCTAAACAGAAATAAAGCTGGAGTTAATTAGGGCGTGGGACCCATCTGTCATTGGCTCAGGGGGTTGTTTAGTGGGGGATTAGCTGCTAATTGCGCGGCCACGTCAGCTCGCCGGAGTTCAGCTGGCGGCGACCCCAAAACACAGCGGAGGGTTGCCGGAGTGGCACTACGTGCAGTGTTGGGCCAAGCCAAGGGCACCAGAGGGTTGCCCTTGATCGCGCGCATCCAGGGGAGGCACACGGGAGGGCGCGGGATGGCCAGAGCTCGCCGGAACGAGCTCGCGGCGGCGGCCGGTGTTCGGGTTGGGGCAGGGACGCGGCTGCAGCGCTCGAGCGAGCAAGCGGAGTGGAGAGGCATCCTCCTGGAGGCGCCAGGAGCGTGTCAGTGCCCCTGGAGCGAGCAGGAGAGGCTCGGGAGCGCAGGCTCGCCGGCCATGGCGGACAGCGGCCTCGGGTGACCTCGGGGCTACGACTAGAGGGCGGGAGCAAGCAGGGCCAGAGGGGAAACACTCAGTAGCTCACCGCGGTTTTAATGAGACAGGCGTCGAGCTCGGGGAGGCAGGGACGACGGAGAATCGACGGTGATGAGGTCCGATAGCCGAGGAGGAAGAAGGCGAGGTTGCAGACGGTTGTGGCCTTCTCCGGTCGTGTGCGTCAGCATGGAGATGGAGAGGAGTCCTGCGGTTCTTGTGGAAGCGTCGGCGAGGCGAGTGTTAGCCGGTGGCCGCGGTGGACGGCGTCGGTGGCGACGACGCACTCGGTTGCGTGAGAGGGAGAGAGCTAGAGGTAGGGGAGAGAGAGCGGCGAGTGAGGGAGACGGGACGGGGCTTCGGGGCGTCGTCGTGGCGACGCTAGGAGGGGCCGGGGAAGCTGGAGGTGGCCAGGGCAGCGTCGGCACTCGCCACGCACCTGGTTGTCCTCTTGGCAGAAGGAGGAAAACGACAGGGGGAGCCCCTGGTGGGCTGGGCCAGAACAGGAGCTGGGCCGGCTCTGCTGCAGGTGAGAAGCCCAGGTGAGTCCTTCTCTCTCTCTCTCTCTCTTATTAATTGTTTCTGTTTTCTATTTTGCTTTTCTGTTTTTGATTTAGTAATAATACTAAACCATTTTTAAAACTCCTGAGAAAATTTGTAGGCACTTTTAAAATGTTTACTAACAGCCCACAAATGTTTTCAGAATTATTGAAGCATTTAAAATATTTATAGCCATTAAATGCTCCAATTCAAATACTTATGATTTAATCCAAAAACCTGAAATGACCTAGGGAAAATATGCACCAATTTTTGTCATAGGTTTTCACCAGTTTCAAAAATTATGGACTTTTCTGAAGTCACTTTGGGTTTATTGGAAGTGATTTTATTTGAGCCTATTTGAATTCATTTGGTGTTAGGGTTTGGTCAGTCCCCTATTTCAAGTTTTTGAGAAATTTAAACATGATGCAAGATGATGATGCAATGACAAGCAAGGCCAAGGCTAGGGCTGTGACAACTCACCCCCACTAAACAAGAATCTCGTCCCGAGATTCAAGACATGAGGTAAGAAGTCAGAGGGGATACAAAGCTATCACGTTCTTCATGATCCAACTGCTCTCATTGTTGATATTAATTCATTGCTCCAAATTGATCTTGACATCTTTGCTTTCGAGATCTTCATCTAACACGACAACGACAGAAAGAAACTCTATCGAAAAGGATTATTGAAGCTCTTCATACCAGGCTAATGGCAATTCACAAACGATCGTTTGAAGGAATTCAAAGAAATGGCATACTCAGTTTGGAAAGGAAACTACAGTTATAGGGCAATTCGGCAAATGGAAGGCACATTCCAATTGATACCGAGGATGTAACCTAGTGACTGAGTGTGCTCTAAAGAACTTGAGCATTTCCATACCCAACAGGTCCTACCAACATCCGTGCCGAGGATCCTAGCAACACATCTTACTACCATGATGAATAGTGATGGACAAGGTAGATATAAAGGAAGACAACACTTTCTCAGATTTCACCTTAGCGGGGCCAAGGAAACGAAATCTGGATGATCGACCGAGAGACATTTAGCACTCCACTTCTAATGTTCTCCTTGATGTACTAGGTACCACGGTCAATGCTTAAAAGCATCAACATGACCATCAAGTAAAGGTCGGATTTCAGAAGCACAAAAATCCATAAGGAATAACTACGGAAGTAGATCCTGCGAGATCCTTATGGGGATGTGACCAACTTCCTCAATCAAGATACTACAATAATAGGTCTTCCGGTTGGGTGTGTTGGCCACGACATCCACTTTACCGGTTACAGAGAGGCCAATATTATGGTTCTTGGAACAGTTCCAACCATCATATCTGCCTGAGATTCAGATCTGGTTGGTGTCAGGATATTCCAGACAACATGTCTAGAAAAGAAAGGTTGCAACACAAGTCGATGAGATGACGTTGCGAGATTCTCGGGAGATGAACTACGATAGCAAGCTCCAAAACATGAGCTGGTTCTGCTACATGCATGTGAACATGATGTCCAAGACAAACATGACCACATAGTAGTCTTATGATAAAACACTACCGAGTTCTGGTTGGGAACCATCATTGGGGATATCGAAGTCCTTACATAAGTCATATGATTAGCTCTTATGAAGAAACTTATTCTCCTTGAACAATTCAATCAGTGGCTTGGTGTGCTAGGGACACATATAGAATGGAGGTAGCGAGCCTATCAAACCATAGCATACTTCGCACATGCATGACTGACTTGAGATGGTTCCAGAGGAGGCAACATTGACTTTCTCGAATTCACGGCGGCAACTTACATCAAATGCACATGTATTAGAGGAGGTCACTTCTTTCATCCGGACATATGCTCCATGAGCGGGTCATGAAGATAATGCCTATAAAAGTTTCCAATACTAGCTGGATGTTCAACACAATCACGGAGAAGATAAAAATGTTGCTGATGGGCTCAATAACAATTCATCCAGGTTTCCATGAAGATGGAATCCCATAACTGTGTGAACAAGTGATAGCATTGGTCACACCCAAAAGATATAATGGTGTATGCTCGAAGAAACAACCACAAGTAAGACAACATTATGAATATCGTTGGTTCTGATTGGATTTGAGGATAGCTCATACTCGAATCAAAGATTGGATAAGATGATAGGTCCATTAACTAACCACGAGGGTCAATCAATGAAAATACCATCTTTCTTCAACACACATACAAGATATCCCTTAAAATGAACAACTTCGGACAAGCTTTTATCTTCCAACTCTCCAAGTTGTTGTTTAGCTTAACCAACTAGCTCAGGGGTATCCTGCATAGATTCTTGGAGAAGGTTGGTTTACAAGAAACCAACTTGATCACGAGCTCAACGCATTGGTCAGGGGGACAACCTGGTGATACTTCTGGGAAGATAATCGGAAAATCACGAGCCACCAATATGCTACTAAGCTCAAGAATAATCTTGCTTTTCAGGGCAAGACGATATGATCACAAGAGAGAGGGACTGGTACAATCCTATTTGATTGATCGAGGAGTGCACCAGAAATAAGGACTAGGTAGCACAATCTATCTTAGAATGATGATTCAATAATCAGCACGCTAAGAATGAGGTTGTTGTCCATTTAACTACCAAGCAACGGAGTTGCTAGGGCAACGGAGTTGCTAGGAGTATAGATTTCACACATCACGATTCACTTGTCGGCATTCCGGTTGCGACAACATGGAACCGATGAATGATGGTGAGAAGTATCACTACGTCAAGAATTCACAAGAGCCTGTGCAATTCTCATGAAAATCCTGACATAAAGACGGTAATACTTCAGGGTAGAGCAGAATCAAAAGCTGGGTTGGCATTTTGATCTGCGGAGCACAACTATTTTGACCCAATCCTGGATATGGATGAGGTACTGGAGTTTGTTTCTCCTAGTCATCCTGAATAGAATGGCTTGACGAACCACAAGAATAATAAGCATCGATAACACGAATGCACAATTACTCCTGACTATCAATTGATAGACGAAGATCGGAATACGACTGAAGAGGGACAACTCAAAGGAACATATATCTTTCTGAGTTGCGGATGCATAGATTAGTATGTCGAGCAAAGCTCAACATTTCTTCCGGATAACCCATGCAGAAGGTAGAACTGGCAGATTCACAATATAGAATGGAGAACTCATCAAGAGCACTCTCGTTGTGATCTTTTGGTTCAAAAGAACTCCTGCCAAGAATGGTTCATGGTATTTGGAAGAACGACATACCACGGACCTCGAGGACTATCGCAAAGGTTACTAATATCCTAAAGGAACTAGCAAACACTATCAACATGAGGTAAGTAGGGTGAATCTCGGGTTCAAAACCCAAGGAGTAGAATACCTACTACTAAGTGGCATCACGGGAAGCTTTCGAGAATAAAGGCCAGAATCATCACACTGAGAACACAAATCATGGCTAGCTTACTAGGTGGACTCTAAGACACCTAGGGGTCATAATACTAGCTCCAACATATATACCGAGGCAATGAAGTACCTCAACACACTAGTTGGTGTGGTTAATCTGGCCAAAGGAACATCGGAACGGTAAGAAGGGATTTGCAAATGCACAAGACTATTTAGAAACCTGGGATGACTCGGACAGCATAACGGCTGTAAATGCTCAAAAATATTTGAGACATCCTGCAAAATAGTGGCATAACCACTCAGAAGCACAATATCAAGATTCCAAGACCAACTATGAGCACACGAAAGTAGTAGAAACTGAACTGAGGCCCGGAACCAACAATCCTAAGATTCTACGGATTAGTAACACGTGATCCTGATAGAATAAAGAGAAAGCCTAGTTCTTAACCCCGTAGGAAAGATAGTATGACAGGATCAGAAGGGCATAAGATAAAGGAGTAAAAAGAGCCTTATGTTCCATCCCACAATCAATTCCCTTATATAACTAAAGAATTTCTAGACTCAACTTCGACCAGTTTGGCTTGGTAATCCTATAGGCAGTCAAGCTCTGATACCAAAGCTGTCAGGACCCCGACTCAATGCCACATCGATCTAGCATGTAACACCTCATATCACTTTGCGGCCTCACGCACGGTATTCCCACGGGTGTCGCCTTACCTTTTCCCGGGACCGTTTGCGCCTTTTGGCACACATATATGATAGTGTCGCTAGCATCCATATGATAAGGAGCCCGGGTTGACATGGCTAGTCGTAAACCCAAAGGGGCACAACCTTACAGGGACATGCATCCATGACCCAACATCGAACGTGTCGGTCATCAGCGAGTGAATCCAGGCTATAGCACTGGGCTAGCAGGACTCCGGTGAACCGGGCTGTAGCGGGCTAACAGGACTCCGGTAATCATCGCGTGACATTTCCCTGAAGGGACAGACACAGGAACGAAGAAGGACACATGCCGGCCAGCCTAAGTGTTCCGGAGCAGTAGCAAGCTACCATGGCTCAGTGGAAGCACTAGGAGACATTTCCCGGTAAGAGAGACTACTAAGGATAAACAACTAGATAGTCAGATCCCACACATACCAAGCATTTCAATAACATACACGCAATATGCTCGATATGTGCAAATACAACATGGCATCACAACATGATTCTACAACTCAAGCATTTATTCAATAGGCTCCGAGGAGCGAGATATTACAAACATGGGTCTCATGACCTAATATTCAGAGCATACAAGTCAAAGCACATGCGGAAGCTTAACATGTCTGAGTACAGACATCTACAAATGAAAAAGGCTGAGAAGCCTGACTATCCACCAGATCCTGCCGAGAACACAAGATCGTAGCTGAGGTAACAAGCTAAACGTCGAAGTCCACACAGAACTACTAGTGAGATGGAAGTCTCTGCAGAAACATAAAATAGGCAAACGTGAGTACAAATGTACCCAGCAAGACTTACATCAGAACTAACTACATATGCATCATTATCAACAAAGGGATGGTGGGGTTTAACTGCAGCAAGCCAGCTTTGACTCAGTGGCTATCCTGAACTACGACTGCAATGTAACTCTTTGAGGTGGCGCACACGAGTCCACATATTCACCATGTCAATACACCACTATGGATCCGCTCCCGTCTCCCTACGAGAACACCATCCATAGCACTCACGCTTATCTTGCGCATTTTAGAGTATCCACTTTCACTTGTCTATGAACTGTACAGGCAACCCAGAAATCCTTTTCCGCGGACACGGCTATTCGAATAGATGATGTTAACCCTGCAGGGGTGTACTTCTTCACACACGCTCTCGCCACTTACCGCCATGTACACCTCGTGTATCTCGGCAACCTTCAAGCGGAAGCCTAGCGAGGGAGTCGGCCATGACCTGACTAACCAAACAAGTCTCTCGTCCAGGTTTATCGCCTATTCGGGTTCCATTCGCAAGGAGATCCGGCCGGGGTGTCGCTCACGGACCCAAACAATGTGTGCAGGGTTCCCAAGCCCACCATACGGGTGCCACTTGGTACACCAGGCCACTGTGCCTAGTCTGTCCCAAGCCCACCTGTACCGGGTGCCACTTGGTAGACTACTAACACTACCTACAAACACCAGAAACTAGTTGCAACTCCTGGACAGAGATCAGGTTGATTAATAAGTCGAGAGGGGTGCGTGGTAGTAATTGTTCATGGATCACAAACACAGAACTCAGTTCCTGAGGACGGCTGCAATGAGACAACCCACCATGTACTCCTACATGGCTTCTCACCGCTACCTTTACCAAATCGTGTTCACACACTTAGCTCACACACAGTAGGACATGTTCACACACCTCTGATTCATCCCAGATGAATCGGACCTGACTCAACTCTAAGCAGTAGCAGGCATGACAAACAAGCATGAATGAGTAGGCACAACAGGGCTCAAACAACTCCTACCCATGCTAGTGGGTTTCATCTATTTATTGTGGCAATGACAGGTCATGCAGAGGATAAAGGGGTTCAGCTACCGCATAGAGTAACAAATGAATCGTTGTTATCCTAATGCAGTAAAAGAGAGCAAGAGCGAGAGAGTGGGATTGTATCGGAATGAACAAGGGGGTTTTGCTTGCCTGGCACTTCTGAAGATAGTATAGTTCTTCATCGGTGTCATCGATCACATCGTCAGAACCACGTCTATCAAGAGGGGACAAACACCGGCAAACAAGGAAGAACACAATATGATGCATGATCATGACATGGCAATATGCTCTGATTTGAGCTAATGCAACTAGCAGCAAGTTAAATGGAGTTGGTTTGAACCCTAGGTTCAAATTCAAACTCCACATGTGATTATTTAAATGCCATTCATATGATTTGTCCTAAACAGCAGCTATAAGTTGTTCTAACATGCATGAAAATGGTACAGATGGATAGATTGGATTTTTCTGATCATTTTTCATATATAATTTATTTCATTTGAAGTTACGGTTGAATTTCTATGATTTTTAAAACATTGTGGTATTTTCTGGAATTTCCTGTATAAAAATAAATCCAGAAAATACTTATTGCATCAGCATTGCGTCACTATGACGTCAGCAGTCAAAGAGGCCGGTCCAGGTCAAACCTGGCCAGTGGGGTCCACACGTCAGTGTCTCAGGCTGGTTTGTGTCGCTGACATGTGGGCCCAGTGAACAGCCACGTCAGCTTGGACAAAGCTGACGCGTGGGTCCCGTTGGGTTATAACTAATCTAAACAGAAATAAAGCTGGAGTTAATTAGGGCGTGGGACCCATCTGTCATTGGCTCAGGGGGTTGTTTAGTGGGGGATTAGCTGCTAATTGCGCGGCCACGTCAGCTCGCCGGAGTTCAGCCGGCGGCGACCCCAAAACACTGCGGAGGGTTGCCGGAGTGGCACTACGTGCGGTGTTGGGCCAAGCCAAGGGCACCAGTGGGTTGCCCTTTATCGCGCGCATCCAGGGGAGGCACGCGGGAGGGCGCAGGATGGCCGGAGCTCGCCGGAACGAGCTCGCGGCGGTGGCCGGTGTTCGGGCTGGGGCAGGGACGCGGCTGCAGCGCTCGAGCGAGCAAGCGGAGTGGAGAGGCATCCTCCTGGAGGTGCCAGGAGCGTGTCAGTGCCCATGGAGCGAGCAGAAGAGGCTCGGGAGCGCGGGCTCGCCGGCCATGGCGGACGGCGGCCTCGGGTGACCTCGGGGCTACGGCTAGAGGGCGGGAGCAAGCAGGGGGCAGAGGGGAAATGCTCAGTAGCTCACCGCGGTTTTAATGAGACAGGCGTCGAGCTCGGGGAGGCAGGGATGACGGAGAATCGATGGCGATGAGGTCCGATGGCCGAGGAGGAAGAAGGCGAGGTTGCGGACGGCTGTGGCCTTCTCCGTTCATGTGCGTCAGCATGGAGATGGAGAGGAGTCCTGCGGTTCTTGTGGAAGCGTCGGCGAGGCGAGTGTTAGCCGGTGGCCGCGGTGGACGGCGTCGGTGGCGACAACGCACTCGGTTGCGTGGGAGGGAGAGAGCCAGAGGTAGGCGAGAGAGAGCGGCGAGTGAGGGAGAGGGGACGGGGCTTCGGGGCGTCGTCGTGGCGACGCTAGGAGGGGCCGGGGAAGCAGGAGGTGGCCAGGGCACCGTCGGCACTCGCCATGCACCTGGTTGTCCTCCTGGCAGAAGGAGGAAGACGACAAGGGGAGCCCCTGGTGGGCTGGGCCAGAACAGGAGCTAGGCCGGCTCTGCTACAGGTGAGAAGCCCAGGTGAGTCCTTCTCTCTCTCTCTCTTATTAATTGTTTCTGTTTTCTATTTTGCTTTTCTGTTTTTGATTTAGTAATAATACTAAACCATTTTTAAAACTCCCAAGAAAATTTGTGGGCACTTTTAAAATGTTTACTAACATCCCACAAATGTTTTCAGAATTATTGAAGAATTTAAAATATTTATAGCCATTAAATGCTCCAATTCAAATACTTATGATTTAATCCAAAAACCTGAAATGACCTAGGGAAAATATGCACCAATTTTTGTCATAGGTTTTTACCAGTTTCAAAAATTATGGACTTTTCCTGAAGTCACTTTGGGTTTATTGGAAGTGATTTTATTTGAGCCTATTTGAATTCATTTGGTGTTAGGGTTTTGTCAGTCCCCTATTTCAAGTTTCTGAGAAATTTAAACATGATGCAAGATGATGATGCAATGACAAGCAAGGCCAAGGCTAGGGCTGTGACACCACATCCCCATATTTCCACCACCTCTTCCAAACCCACATACACCACCATCCTCCCCAATACCTCCTACGATGATTTTGACAGATTTTGGTCTTTGAGATTTTGAGTGTGGCTCCCGTGTCCTATTGTGTTTCGGCTATATAGGTACGGTTCGACATCATCATCACCGCGCTCATCTTCACAAGGGTCTCATCATCTCCAAGGACGGTAACTTCGACGACATCTTTGTCATACCTTGCAATTTCATTGATACCCACATGGCCTTACTTTTGCGTAGCTTACCCATTGAGACTAGCCATTGAGTATTGCCGGCAACGTGACTTGTGCACATTAGTGATCACACACCATAGCATACATACCATACCATAGTGGTGCATATCTTGGCATCAATTTGTGTGTCACAAAGTTGTCATCACATACACAATTGCTATCTTGGTCCATGAAGTTTCGCATAAGAAAAGAGCTCAAAAGTGAAAGAGCCACCCAAGCTTTTAAGCAAAGAGGAAACATAGGCAAATAGATTATGATCAAGAACCATAGCATCATATTACATTAAGATTGTCATATCGGATCATCTTGGATCATAGTACCGAAATACATATAGCATACTTGGGATCGGGATCGTTGCATTTTTGCCTAGTAGGTTGTGCACAAGTTCCGTATCCGCCTATTGTGCAATCGTGCTAGCGTCCGTCGTGTATTGTGCAACAAGAGCATTTTCGTGGATTCCACATTCTGGCTCAATTTTGGTTTGCACAATCCCATCTATCTGTTTGTGTGTGTGTTCCCGTGTACCCCTACTTGCTTGGTCTACTTGTTGCATTTGCAAATTTGTGAATCATTTCCAACATTATTGAATCTCACTTGCTATTGCATCAAATTTTGTGCCACCATCCTAACCAAGCTCCACCATAAGCTTTTACTTGTGTAGGTGTGAGAACCGACAAGAATTGGTACCAATAGTGCTATTTCATTGTCTGCATTTGAGTGAACTTGATTCATCATCAACATCGGTCAAGGTACATTGGTATAATTTCTTCTCCTTCTATCACTCACATTTTTGCTTGGAATGATGGATAGGCCGAGTACTTCTACCAACCCACTCTTCATCGAGCAAGACAACGACATGTCATCATACGTCACCAAGAGCCACCTCTTTGGTGCACAATGAGCGTTGCATCAAGAGCAACAAGCAATGAACGATCGCCTCAAGAACCTCGCCACTGACTTGCGACTCTCTGAGCAACGTACACGAGACTACTTCGACAACAAGCTCGACGTGCACAAGCAAGATAATGATGCAAGAATGGACGAGATCCGAGCCTTGTTGGGGAACCGGCCTCCTTCAACTTCTTCATACTCAAGACGGAGCCACTCAAGTCGACACTCTGACGACTCCTTCTCTGGCTCAAGTACACCGTCATCGAACACTCTTCTACGAGCCGCGCGTCAAGACCGTCATGCATCTCGCAACCCGCTACACGACAAGCATTCACAAGAGCAAGTCAATGAGCAAGTTCCTCGTCCTCAATCAAACCAAGTCGCTTTTGCTCAAGCTCAAGAATGACAACGACTACGGCGCCAAGAAGAAGAACGGGCACGTCTATACCAAGAGCAACAAGACGCCGAGGCTCAATGTCTTCAACAACAACGACGAGAAACGCAAGCTCTTGAGGTGCAACGTGCCCTTCAAGAATCAAGTCGAGCCATCGCCAACCGCAATCGCGAACGGCGCAATCAAGAGGAAGCCCTTCGATAAGAAATACAAGAGAGGAACTACCAACCGCGAGTGCAACGTCAAGTTCCTCAAGCTCCTTCATAAGCTCGTCAAGCTCCACCTCAACCTCAAGTTCAACAAGAGCAAGTTGATAATGGACTTCCTCCATGCTAAGAGCAACATGAGAATGATTACCCTCCAAGTCAAGGGCGTCATCATGACCATCGCCAACAACACAATGAAGAGCAACACTATGGCAAGCTCAAATTCACGATGCCCAAGTTCAATGGAAGCAATGATCCTGAAGAATACTTCTCATGGGCATTGAAGGTCAACAAAATCTTCCGTTTGCACAACTATGAGGAAGAGAAGAAGATCGCTATGGCATCACTTGAGTTCCAAAACTATGTGCTCATATGGTGGGAACAAGTCCTTGAGCGCCGACAAGCAAGAGGTGAACCTCCAATCAACACTTGGGCTCAAATGAAGGAAGTCATGCGAGCACGTTTTGTGCCAACCTACTACAACCGCGATCTCTTCAAGAAGCTACAACTCCTCAAGCAAGGAACAAAGAGTGTTGAAGAATACTACAAGGAAATAGAGATAGCCATGATTCGAGCCAATGTCACGGAAGATGATGAGCCAACAATGGCACGATTCTTGAATGGACTCAATCATCCCATCAAGAAGATCGCCGACTTCCAACCCTACTCCAACCTCATTGAGCTCGCGCATCAAGCTACAAAGGCGGAACGTCAAGTGCATGATGACTTCAAGTACGCCAAGTACTCATCCAAGACCTACGGCTTCTCCAATAATGAAGCTTCAACAACTACTCCAACTTCGACATCAACCAAGCCTTCTCCAAGGAACGACGACAAGTCAAGTTACAAGAAAACTTCGGCAAGTTCAAGTCGTCTTCCTCCTACTACAAGCAACTTCAAGCCGCGTGCTTCGTCATCTACTCCGACCGATGAGACCATCAAGACAAGCTCCTTCAAGTGTTTCACTTGCGGCGGCCGAGGCCACAAGTCCTATGAATGCACTAACAAGCGCACCATGATCCTCAATGACGATGGCACCTACGACTCCATGAGTGATGAGGAGATGGAAGCTCTTGAGAAAGTGGCCATGCACCAGCGTGTGAACAAGGATGAAGATTATCAAGTCTTTTGTGATGAAGATACGAGCCCCGCTCTTGTTGTCTCCAAGGTCTTGACTCTTCAACATCAACAAGAAGAAGACCAACGATGCCATATATTCCACACCAAGGCCGGCATCAATGGAAGGTCTGTCAAGGTCATCATCGATGGAGGTAGTTGTCACAACTTGGCAAGTGAAGAACTATGCTCCAAGCTTCAATTGGTAAAGAGGAAGCACCTGCACCCCTACCAGGTTCAATGGCTAAGTGACTCCGGCACTATCCGAGTTGAGCATACGATCCAAGTCTCCTTCAAAATTGGTGCATATGAGGACACTTTGGAGTGTGATGTGGTCCCAATGACCGTTTGCCACCTCCTTCTTGGTCGACTATGGCAATTCGACCGTGGTGTCATCCACAATGGGCGCACCAATCACTATAGCTTCAAGATGAAAGGGAAGGAATATTTTCTACGACCTATGTCTCCTAGTCAAGTGATAGCCGACAAGCAAGCCACCCATCGTGGAGAGAAGAGTGAGAAAGTGATCCACCAAGAAGTGAGTGAGAGCCACAAGCCAAACTTGAGCGCCTCTTCGCCTAGAGAGGAAAACCTCATACTATTTTCCACAAAAAGTGAGATGAGAGAAGTGTGTGAGAACCCATCGAGTGGGATGCACTTTGTTCTTGTGTGCAAGGATGGGGAACCAAAAACTGACACCTCTCACGAGCTACCTTTAGTGTTTCAATCTCTTTTGCAGGAATTCCGAGATGTTTTTCCCGACGAGCTACCTCCGGGTCTACCTCCCCTTCGAGGCATTGAGCATCGAATCGACCTCATCCCTGGAGCGCCTCTCCCAAACAAAGCTCCATACCGTGTCAACCCCGAAGAAACCAAGGATATTCAACGGCAAGTACAACAACTCATCGACAATGGTCATGTATGTGAAAGCCAAAGACCTTGTGTCGTTCCCGTTATACTTGTGACTAAGCCAGATGGAAGTTTCCGCTTGTGTTCTGATTGCATACCTATAAATGCTATTACCGTTCGCTATAGGCATCCCATTCCTCGCTTAGATGATATGCTTGATGAACTTAGTGGAGCCAACTTTTTCTCAAAAATTGATCTTAAAAGTGGCTATTATCAAATACGCATACAAGAGGGTGATGAATGGAAAACTGCTTTCAAAACCAAATTTGGCTTATATGAGTGGTTAGTTATGCCTATGGGTTTATCGGAGGCTCCCGGTACTTTCGTGCATCTTATGCATTATGTGCTTCGCCCTTATATTGGAGTCTTTGTTGTGGTTTACTTCGATGATATTCTTGTGTTTAGCAAAACCATGAAAGAGCATCTTAATCATGTTAGGGCTGTTTTGCAAACCCTTCGCAAGGAACGTCTTTATGCCAACATGAAAAAGTGCACATTTGGTGTTGACAAAGTGGTTTTCTTGGGTTTTGTTGTCTCTTCCAAGGGTGTCCATGTTGATGAATCTAAAATTGAAGCAATTAAAACTTGGCCCCAACCCACCAATTTTGCAGCAAGTACGTAGTTTTCTTGGTCTTGAGGGTTTTTATCGTCGCTTTGTGAAACTTTTTAGCACTATTGCCGCTCCTTTTCGTGCCTTGAGTAAGAAGAATGCCCCTTTTGTTTGGGGATCTTTGCAATCCACCGCTTTTGATGAGCTCAAGTCTTTGCTTACTCATGCTCCGATTCTTGCTTTGCCCAATTTTGACAAAACTTTTAAGGTTCATTGTGATGCAAGTGGTACCGGAATTGGCGGAGTTTTGATGCAAGAAAAACGAGCCATTGCATATTTTAGTGAAAAACTCTCTGGTGCTCAACTTAACTATCCCATATATGACAAAGAATTGTATGCTTTAGTGCGTGTGGTACATGTTTGGGAACATTATCTTAGACCTCATGAGTTTGTCATACATACCGATCATGAAACGCTTAAGTACTTAAAAGGTCAAACTAAGTTGAACAAGCGTCATGCCAAATGGAGTGAATTTATTGAATCTTTCCCCTATGTGATCAAGTACATTAAGGGTAAGGAAAATGTAGTTACGGATGCGCTTTCACGCATATGCACGCTTGTCAGTAAACTTGAGTTGAATGTTATTTGTTTTGAGCACATCAAAGACTTGTATGCTAATGATCCATCTTTTGCTATTCCTTATGCTAAGTGTTTGACGCATACTTCTTGGGAACAATATTATATCAAGGATGCTTATCTTATGAAAGCTAACAAACTATGCATTCCCGAGTCTTCTCTTCGTTTGCTGTTTTGCAAGAGGCTCATGGAGGCGGACTCATGGGACATTTTGGATAAGATAAGACATTCGCCACGCTCTCCAAGAACTATTTTTGGCCCAAGATGTTTCGAGACGTCTCACGCTTCACCAACCGATGCTCTACATGTCGCAAAGCTAAGTCTAAAGCCAATCTCATGGTCTTTACATGCCTCTTCCTATTCCTTATCAACCTTGGGAAGACATTAGCATGGATTTTGTACTTGGTTTGCCTAGAACTCAAAATGGAAAGGATTCCGTGTTTGTTGTTGTGGACCGATTTTCTAAGATGGCACATTTCATTCCTTGCAACAAGATAGATGATCCTTCACACCTTGCAAATCTCTTTTATAGGGAAATCTTGCGACTCCATGGAGTACCAAAGACAATCGTCTCCGATCATGACGTCATGTTCTTGAGTTACTTTTGGAAGACCCTATGTGCCAAGCTCGGAATCAAGCTCTTGTTCTCATCCGCATACCATCCTCAAACCGACGGCCAAATGGAGGTGACAAACTGGACTCTCTCCACTCTACTTCGCGTGTTGATCAAGAAGAACATCAAGGAGCGGGAAGCATGTCTACCCATCGCCGAGTACGCCTACAACCGTGTGAGACATTCGACTACCGGCAAGTCCCCTTTTGAGGTCGTCTACGGCTTCAACCCGTTGTCACCATTGGACATTCTACCTCTTCCCCTACAAGAGCACACCAACATGGATGCGAGTGCACGGGCAAGCTACATCAAGAAGATGCATGAGGATACAAGGCACACCATCGAGCGCCAAGTACAACGACTAGTGACCAAGCTCAACGTCAACAAGCAACCCATGATCTTCAACATTGGCGATATCGTGTGGCTACACCTTTGAAAGGACCGCTTCCCCAACGAACGCAAGTCCAAACTTCTCCCTCGAGCCGATGGACCCTTCAAGGTGCTAGCACGCTACAATGACAACGCCTACAAGATAGACCTACCATGAGGCAAGTACAATGTGAGCGACATCTTCAACGTCAAGGACCTCGCGCCATACCATGGAGATGAAGCTTTTGATCTGAGGTCGGATCTTTCCCAAGGGGGGGGGGAGATGATGCGGAGCATCCCTCGCTCATCCCCATGGACGTACCTACATCTCCCTCAACACCACTTGGACCCATGACAAGAGCTAGAGCAAAGGCTATCGAATATAAGGTGAACTCGCTCCTCTCCGAACTTCCTCTCTCTACTCACGAGACCTGGCTACTACCTCATATGGACACTCTGTGTGTGATCAGGTACTTGGAGGAGAGCCACGGGACAACTACACCCAATGTCCAAGGTGGCAAGGACTCCAAGCATGGACATCAAGAAGAAGAGCCAATTGTGAAGCTACAGGCACCGGACGACCGGCAGTTCCCGGACGTCCGAGCCCTGGGAGATGCTACAACAAGGGAATGAAGACAGGACAGAGCTACAGGCCACGGACGACCGGCCCGGCCCAGACGTCCGACGACTCCCATGACCACAGACGACCGACGCCCTCCGGACGTCCGGCAGCTGGGCACCCGAGAGGAAATTAGCGGAAGACCGGAGCCACCGGACAATCGAGCGACCAGCACCTGAGCCGAAATTACGGAAGTCCGACATCTACGGACGTCCGGACCGTCCCGAAGCTCCGAACGACCGATGTCTTCCGGACGTCCGACCCCTGAGTGACCGCAGCCACGGGCAGGAGCCCTTGTACCCCTTCACTTTGACTCCTAGTTGCACTACGACTATAAATAGGTCTCTCCCACCTCCTAGCTAGGGTTAGCGATGGTTTAGCTCATATTTTGTGTGAGAGCCTTGCTCATCCACTTGGTTACTTTTCCTCGGAGCTCACGACCTCTTCGGAGAAGATCCCCCAAGCGGATTCAAGACCCCTTCAAGGGAAGACAATCAAGACCTCCTCACGGAGAAGAACAGTTCCCTTTGTATCCTCCCCTTGTTGATTTCTGATCATACATTACCTTATGCCTTCGATGATCTAGCCCTTGTGTGATCGATTACTTGTCGGTTTAGTGATTCTCTCATTTCCGCCGTGTTCTCCCTTGTGTTTTCCGCGCATCCATCATGTTCCCCCGTAGGATCCACTCCAAACGTGAAAGATCGTCCACATAGGGTTCCACCCTACATCATCTTGGTATCATGAGTCACGTTGATCACGTTTTTGGAGTCCCTACCCCGTGTTTTCTAGCTTGAATTTGTTGTTTTCGTCCTAAATCCGAAAATTCACCACCAAAAATAGCCCCAATTTTATTTGTGATTTGTCGGTGAGTTCAGATTTTGTTGGATTTGGTCCATGGATTTGAGTTGCTACGTGTAGATGTAGCTTTCCCCACCCTCCCACCCTTTTCCATCAACCAATCCGCTCGATCTCGACCTCACCATCTTTATCCACCCTGAAATCGTGCAGTTCATCCCGTGCCCGAATTTCGCCCACGCACCGGACGACCGGACCCTGCCGGATGTCCGATGACCGGACGACCGTGACCTTCCGGACGTCCGTGAAACTCTGACGAAACTGAATATTTTCAGTTCGGCCACCACCACATCCCCACCTTTCCACCACCTCTTCCAAACCCACATACACCACCATCCTCCCAATACCTCCTCCATCTAGGAGACCCTTACACATGTTACATCGAAACTATTTTCATAATTGGTTCACAATTACGGGGTTGAAAATACTCCTTGTATGCACATACCATGCAATTTGGACATATCTCGTCCAAGAGAAAATGATGCAGGAACAAGTTCTTGGTGGCCAAGAAATATGAATATTATGGCCAAAGTAGAAAAGAATACGGGACTAATTCATCAAGTGCTCCGAGAAATTCAGAGTTTGAAGGAGATACTCATAAGCATTGCGAAGGACAAGCCCACCACTTCATCACCACCACCATCACCAAAGAAGGAAAATTGCGTACACGGGTATGGGCACTCCCCTTGGCTCTTGCCAAGATTGGGGGAGGTGCCCCAGTATCGTATCACCATTACTTTTATTATCTTTACCAGTTTTTAGTTCGATTCTTAGCTATTTCGTGATTTAGTTGAATAAAAGTTTAGTATGATCTATTTTCGAGTGCTAGTTTTATGATCTATCTATGTAATCGAGTGAGAGTTATATAATAAAGATTAATTTGAGTTTTTGCTTCTTTACTTTCATTTTTCAGTCATAACTATGAAAATAATTAAAGAGATCATATGCCAATCTAATGGAAAGTAATGACATTACATAAGGAAAAGTATAAGTGGTGAAATTTATTGAAAGGTAAGAAATAGAGCATCGTTCAGTGATGCAATTCATGAAAAAATTAATAAGGGAAGAGAAGATTCACATGCAAATATACTATCTTGGACATCTTTAATGATTGTGCGCCCCCATTAAGTATTTCATGCCAAATTGTTGAAGCTGGACAAGGAAGACAACGTAATGATTTATATTTGTTCATATTCACATAGAAGTTATATTGTCATAGATCCTCTAACATGGGGTGCTTGCGTATTATCTTTGCTAGCCAAAAACCCGCACCAAGTAGAGATAATATTTGTGCATCCAAAAACCTTAAACTCAATTTCATGTTACAAGAGTACACTATACCTACCTATGGATTGAATAAGATCCTTCAAGTAAATTGTCATCGGTGCATAAGGCAATAAAAATTGCTTCTAAATATGTATGATCTTTTATTGTTAAGGAAAAAAGCGTTGTACGAACTTGTGATGGCAAAGAAATAAAAGCGACAAACTACATAATAAAGGTTGCTATCATAAGGGGCAATATAACGTGACGTTCTTTGGCATCAGGAGCTTGTGCATTAAGAGCTTGTGCATCCAAAAATAAAAAGCGCATGACAACCTCTGCTTCCCTCTACGAAGGGCCTATCCTTTTATGTATTTACTTTTTATGCAAGAGTCAATAGTGTTCTCCTCTCACTACAAAAAAATACACTTCCGTGATGACACGTGTTTGTCAAGTAGGTCACGTTTTCTGTCATGCATGTACATCCATGACGATTTTATGATAGAATCAAGATAGTCATACCTGTACGTTTTCTGTCCACTTCCATGACGATAAATGGCGCGTCATGGAAGTGCTTTCATCAAGGGTGACCGGCATGTGGCATCCACCATAAAGGGTCGCCATTAAGCTATCGGGTTCCGGTTTGGATCTTATAACCTGTTAACAGCCCCGACCAATGGGGATTTTCCACATGTAAAATCATCATTGGCTGGAGGAAACATGTGTCGGCTCACCATTGGGACAAATGTCCTCCACTCATTGGACTGAAGGCGCCTATGATACGTCGACACGTGGCACGACCCAACAGAGGCCCATTCCTGTGAAAAGGCCGTCCCATTTGACTTGGTCAAAAGGTAGCGGGCCGGCCCACAGAAAGCGTGTTAACGGTCTGTTCGCATATAGCCCATTTACAGCCCGCTAACTCAGGGCCCGTTACAGCATATCTGAATCAGGCCCAGTAGCGTCATCTGGGCCGTCCAATATGATTCTAGCCCATTGTAACTTCCAGCCTATTTATGTCCCTTGACGTCTTTCGGCCCATCTGAGGCCCTTTGTAACTCTTGGCCCATTAATGGCCCGTGGTGAAACTGGCCCGTAATGAACAGTGTACCGCTTTATACCCATTAACGGCCCATTCTTCCATTGGGCCGTTTCCAGCACGTGTTATATTTCGACCTTCTCAGGGACCATTTATTCTTGGGCTCATTTCCAGCATTCGGTTACTTATGGCCCGTTACAGGCCTTTTCTTCTTGTGGGCCAAATTTAGCCCGTGGTTACAGTCGGCCCGTTTGTGGCCCGTTAATTCGTTGGGCTGTTTTCATAGCGTCATCAAATACGGCCAATTAGCGATGGCCCGTTATGGTCGGCCCATGAATGTACGATTCCAACTCTAGCCCGTTTACGACCCATAATGCGGTCCGTTATTGGCCCATGTTTGGCCAATTGATCATATGGCCCATAGAAGGCCCATTGATGCTACGCCCCGTAGAAGGCCCATTGTTTCTACAGCCCGTAGAAGGCCCATTGTTTCTATGGCCCGTAGGAGGCCTAGGATCACTACAGTAAATATGTAGTCCATGGTTATTGTGGCCTAGTTTTAAAAAATAGGTTATTGCAGCTGAGGGAGTCCTGGACTAAGGGGTCCTCGGGTGTCCGGCCTGTTAGCCATGGGCCGGACTGATGTGCTGTGAAGATACCAAGACCGAAGACTTTACCCGTGTCTGGATGGGACTCTCCTTGGCATGGAAGGAAAGCTTGGCGATCAAATATGTGGATTCCTTTCTTTGTAACCGATCTTGTGTAACCCTAGATCCTCCAAGTGTCTATATAAATGGGAGGACTTAGTCTGGAGGAGGAGATATATTCATTACCATAGTCATACAGGCTAGACTTCTAGGGTTTAGCCATTACGATCTCGTGGTAGATCAACTCTTGTAATACTCATATTCATCAAGATCAATCAAGCAGGAAGTAGGGTATTACCTCCATAGAGAGGGCCCAAACCTGGGTAAACATCGTGTCCTCTGTCTCCTGTTACCATCGGCCCTAGACGCATAGTTCGGGACCCCCTACCCGAGATTCGCCGTTTTTGACACCAACATTAGTGCTTTCATTGAGAGTTCCACTGTGCCGTCCCAAAAAGGTTTCGATGGCCCCTTTAATTGTCAACAACGATGCTGTTCAAGGCAAGAACTTCCTCCGCAAACAGACCTTCGTGTTCGGTGGCTTCGCTCTACGGGCCAACTCGCTTGGCCATCTGGTGCAGATCAATAGCTACGCCCCTGGCCACCAAGTCAGATTTGGGAGCTTGAACTACGTCGCGGACATTCGTGGAAATTTGATCTTTGCTGGATTCGAGACCGCGGCGACCGCTCCTGGTCACCTCGATGAACATGACCTAAATCTGTCATCGGACCCCGTTTAGGAGATAGCTCCTGTAACTGCTCTGGCCTTAGATCCTGAGCATACTGCGCCATCCAAGGATTGGAGGCTCAACCCACCATGGAGGCCACATATTCCCGAGCGTTGGAGCTGCACATGGACTTAACCTCACACAACATCTGTGTCACCGGAACTCCGGACTCGTCTCTGGTTATAACTTCGAAACCATGTGAGCCCGCGGACGCCGAGCTTGATCGTTTATCGATCTTCGAATTCAGCACCGCTGACATCTTCCAGCACTCACCCTTTGGCGATGTGCTAAACTCATTATAGAACCTGTCCCTGGCAGGGGACTCGCAGCCGAGCTATGTCCAGTTCGAACTGGAGGCTGACGATGAGGGGGAACGTCGCTTCCCACCCGCCACCCAGTTCATAGCCACCGTGAAGGATTTAACTAACATGCTTGATTATGGATCCGAAGACATCAACGGTATGGACAATGATGCCGACGAGGAGCAAAACCAAAATCCGCCATATACTGTATGCTGGACGTCCACTTCTTCGTACGATGTGTACATGGTGGACACACCCAAAGCAACCAACGACAATGACAAAGAAAATCCAGTTGAGAATAAACCTCCTAAGACACAGCAAAAACACCGGCGTCCTCGGTGCCGCTCTAAGTCACGTTGTTTCAAGGACAACAATACTGTCACTAGAGAAAATAATACTCCAAACGATGCCGAAAACAATGAAGACCCTGCCGAGGTCACATCCGAGCAGGAGGAGCAAGAAAACGGGCAAACTAGCCCCGATGAACAGGCCAGGCCCAATGACTCAGAGGACGGTAGTTATCGTCCACTCTCCGAGGATGAGGAAAGCCTCGGCAACGAAGATTTCATCGTGCCCGAGGAACCTCTCGAGCAGGAGCGCTTCAAGCGCCAGCTAATAGCCACCGCAAGGAGCCTGAAAAGCAGCAGCAGCTTCAAGATGACCAAGATCTACTCGTTGACAGGTGGACTGATGTTTTGGCAGCCGAAGAATACGGCCTCAGACGCCCAGCCAAGAGCTACCCAAAGCGAAGGTTGCTACCTTAGTTCGACGAAGAGGCGCCAGAGCCCATACCTCCCTCGCGTATTGCGGCCGACCGACCACTACACGGTCGGGACAGTGCGGCGGACCGACCACCTCATGGTCGGGATAGAGCGGCAACTCAAGTCGAACAGCAGCCCGTCCCACCGCCACATAAAAATAGAGACAAAATAGTTCGGGGTCATACATACGATCTCCGGAAGACCCTGGATAGCAGAGCAGGATACACCCGATCGATTTATGGATCGCGAGGACATCCCTCGACACGTGATGATGGCTACCTATTCGTACGTGGCAAACCTAGTCACACTCGAGCCGACAACCGCAGACGGACTCCATCAGAGCTACATCGCGATGCAGCCAGGTATAGAGGCGCCGCACACCCTCTTTGCTTCATTGATGAAGTAATGGATCACAAATTCCCTAAAGGGTTCAAACCCGTGAATATTGAATCATACGATGGGACAACTGATCCCGCGGTATGGATCGAGGAATTTATCCTCCACATCCACATGGCCCGCGAAGATGACCTCCACGCTATCAAATACCTCCCACTAAAGCTTAAAGGACCAGCTCGGCACTGGTCAAACAGCCTGCCTGAAAATTCTATCGGTAGCTGGGAGGACTTGGAAGAAGCCTTCCTCGACAACTTCCAAGGTACATATGTCCGGCCACCAGACGCCGATGACTTAACCCACATAGTCCAACAACCTGGAGAGTCAGCCTGGAAATTCTGGACTAGGTTCCTAACCAAAAAGAACCAGATCGTTGACTGTCCGGATGCCGAAGCCCTAGCATCATTTAAACATAGCATTTGCGACGAATGGCTCGTCCGTCACCTTTGCCAGGAAAAACCAAAAATCTATGGCAGCCCTTACAGAACTCATGACCCGCTTTTGCACGGGTGAGGATAGCTGGCTAGCTCATATCAAAAACACAGCCAACGAGGTAGGCCCCTCCGAGGTGAAAAACAGCTACGGCAAGCCCCGACGTAACAGACACAAAAGCAGAAGCAATGGTGATAATGCCGACGACACTACAGTCAATGCTAGATTCAGTAGCTCCAAGTCCAGCTAGCGGAAGGAACCGTGCAAAAGAAACAATCAGGGACCATCCAGCCTGGACCGCATACTCGATCGCCCGTGCCAGATACATGGCACCCCAGACAAACTAGCCAATCATACCAACAGAGATTGTTGGGTTTTAAAACGGGCCGGCAAATTAAACACCGAGAATAGGGAAAAGGGATCACAAAGCGAGGACGATGACGAGGAGCCTCGGCAACCAAACACAGGGGGCAGAAGAAGTTTCCCCCTCAAGTCAAAACAGTGAACATGATATATGCTACACACATCCCCAAAAGGGAGCGCAAGCACGCACTAAGGGACGTCTACGCGATAGAGCCAGTCACCCCAAAATTCAATCCGTGGTCGTCATTGCCGATCACCTTTGATTGTCGGGATCATCCGACTAGTATCTGTCATGGCGGTTTAGCCGCACAATTCCTTGACCCAATCATTGATGGATTTCACCTGACGCACGTCCTTATGGACGGAGGTAGCAGCCTCAACCTGCTCTATCAGGATATAGTGCAAAAAATGGGCATAAATCCATCACGGATCAAGCCCACAAATACTACCTTTAAAGGAGTCATACCAGGTGTAGAGGCCCGCTATACGGGCTCAATCACGCTAGAGGTTGTCTTCGGGTCTCCGGACAATTTCCGAAGTGAGGAGTTAATCTTCGACATAGTCCCATTTCGCAGCGGCTATCACGCACTACTCGGACGAACCGCATTCGCGAGATTCAATGCAGTACCACACTATGCTTATCTCAAGCTCAAGATGCCCGGTCCACGCGGCGTCATCACGGTCAACGGAAATACGGAACGCTCCCTCTGTACAGAAGAGCACATAGCTGCCTTAGCAGCAGAAGTACAGAGCGGGCTTCTCAAGCAGAACCCTAATTCGGCTGCCGAGCCCACGGACACCGTTAAGAGGGTCCAAACTACCCTATAGCAGGACAGCTCGACATGGCAGGAGCTCGACTAGCAATCCAGCCTCTGTCTTAGTCCCGATCAAGTGGTGGCATTCGTGCCGCGCGTACATAACTACGCACTCAAAATTACATGGGCATCGATGGAGGCATAGCCAGCTTGTGACCCACAGTACGGCTCAACCGACACCGGATACACACATCCTTTCACCTTTATTCGTTTCCTTTTCAGGTTTCAATCTCGCAGGCCCCATCGGATGGCCTGATCATCAGTCCTCTTCAAGGATAAACACACCAAGACGACGAGAAACGCAGACGTACGGGGGATTTTCAAGATGGTTTCGTTAAAAATCACTCTACCTGTTTTTCAGGACCCGCATGCAGCTCTCCCTTGGTTTCTGGCATATTAAATAGCCTTTTGCTTATCGCACTACTTATATCAAAGCACCTCGTCGTATTAATCAAATTACAATGAAAACAGTTCACGCCTGGAGCTTTAAAGCCCCAACTTGTCGCATTTTGCACCCTTTCTGTTTTGCTTCTTTTTCTTCTTATTTTTTCTCTTCTTCTTCCCTGTGGTAACCCCATCAGGTAGCACCCATACACTTTGGTACGTTTGATGTTCGCCAGGGGCTTCACAGGACCCCACACTACGACAACAAAAGTCCGAACACTTTTTATAAGTATAGTTCGGCACCCCGAATTTAGCACTATATGCATTGGCTCCGAATCATGTCTTTGGTCAATAGTTGGGTTGCCCGGCTCCTGTGCTTGCTACCTTACGTTCCGCTATATAGGCTAAGGTAGTAAAGGGAGAACTACTGCGATTGTGCCTTGGTTTATCCAAAGGAGCGCCTCAGTAGAGAAAGCCGAAAACTGACTGTCATGATGCGGCGAGAGTCAGTCAGCTGTTCGGAGGTTGCAAATCGTTGGAGATTTCTTCCGCATTACGCGAAGGATTGGTACTCCGTGATCAGATAACACTCTAGTTCGGATACTAGGGGCTGCGCTCATGTTTTTATTGTAAAACTCTTATGTCTAAGTGAGGGCGTTCAAGCCGCATAGTCTGATTGCCAGGTTCGTTGCGCTAAACAACTCCTTCAAGGACCATATAATTGGATCAAGATTGTTTAGATTCCATCCAGAACACCTCCATACTACCTACGTGGGGGCAGAAGCCGACGACTGGCCAACCCTCAGATTACATACAGCACAGCCGCACAGGAGGAAAAAGTTAAAACATAACAATCATTATATTACAAATCGACTTTGTTTCATCATACAAGGCAAAGACAACACGAATGTATTCATGTGAAAATAATGTCTTGCCCACACCGCGTTGCTACAATGCGAGACCCCTCTAGGACTTCCGCAAAACAGTGCCCGGGTGGGCGGTGCTCCTTGCCCTTTGGCGGCCCCCTGGTCTGCTTGACGCGTCCATCTTTTCCCACCACATCTTGCAACGGGCGAAGGCCATGCGCGCACCTTCAATACATGCCGATCGCTTGACGACGTCCAACCGAGGACAGGCGTTCACCAGCCGCTTCACGAGTCCGAAGTAGTTGCCGGGCATAGCTTCAGCTGGCCATAGCTGGATTATCAAATCCTTCACGGCTAGTTCGGCCACCCGATGCATCTCCACCAGCAGTTTTAGGTGATCGGTGATGGGCACGGGATGCTCTTGCGCAAGAT
The DNA here is from genome assembly GCF_002162155.2 of Triticum dicoccoides. NCBI lineage: Eukaryota > Viridiplantae > Streptophyta > Magnoliopsida > Poales > Poaceae > Triticum > Triticum dicoccoides. The sequence continues at coordinate 549,824,515 of NC_041393.1, read as the reverse complement.
ACTGCGACCAGAACAATTTCTCCGTGGAGCTCCCTTCTTCGGTTTGGAAGAACTCCGCGGTGTGAGACACACTGCGCGGCAGATTTGCGAATGCTCCTGAAGAACTCCGAATCCGGGTTAGTAAGAAATACTTCTTCTTAATATACTTACTTTGCATACTAAACGCCTCTCCTGTCTTGATCTTCCTGGCCTCTTGGATCTCCTGGAGGGCACCCTGGCCTTGAACCTGGGCCGCTTCCGCGCTTCGACGAGCCTTGGAGAGTTCAGTCTCTCGAGCCGAAACATCGCTGAGGGAGTCCTGGACTAGGGGGTGTCCGGATAGCCGGACTATCATCATCGGCCGGACTCCAAGACTATGAAGATACAAGATTGAAGACTTCATCCCGTGTCCGGATGGGACTTTCCTTGGTGTGGAAGGCAAGCTTGGCGATATGGATATGTAGATCTCCTACCATTGTAACCGACTCTGTGTAACCCTAGCCCTCTCCAGTGTCTATATAAACCGGAGGGTTTTTAGTCCGTAGGACGAACAACCATTACAACAATCATACCATAGGCTAGCTTCTAGGGTTTAGCCTCCTTGATCTCGTGGTAGATCCACTCTTGTACTACCCATATCATCAATATCAATCAAGCAGGAGTAGGGTTTTACCTCCATCGAGAGGGACCGAACCTGGGTAAAAACATCGTGCCCCTTGTCTCCTGTTACCATCCGCCTAGACGCACAGTTCGGGACCCCCTACCCGAGATCCGCCGGTTTTGACACCGACATTGGTGCTTTCATTGAGAGTTCCTCTGTGTCGTCACCGATAGGCTTGATGTCTTCTTCAATCAACAACAATGTAGTCCAGGGTGAGAATTTTCTACCCGGACATATCTTCGTGTTCGGCGGCTTTGCACTGCAGGCCAATTCACTTGGCCATTTGGAGCAGATCGAAAGCTACGCCCCTGGACATCAGGTCAGATTTGGAAGCTTGAACTTCACGGCTGACATCCGCGGAGACTTGATCTTCGAGGGATTCGAGCCACAGCCGAGCGTGCCGCACTGTCACAATGGGCATGATTTAGCTCTACCGCCAGACAGTACCTTGGAGACCGCACACGAATCCGCTCCGACCCATAGTTCGGAGCCGACCGCGCAGATCGAGGACAGGTGGCTGGACACCGCCTCGGGATCTGCAACTTCTACGGCAATGGAGCCGAATACCGACCTTGTCCTTTGCAAAGCTCGTGACTCCGAGGTGCCGGACTCCTTGCCGGACTCCATACCTCCTGCGCCCCTGCCAATCGAATCCGATTGGGCGCCGATCATGGAGTTCACCGCTGCGGACATCTTTCAGCACTCGCCCTTTGGCGACATCCTGAACTCGCTAAAGTATCTCTTGTTATCAGGAGAGCCCTGGCCGGACTACGGTCAGGATGGTTGGGATGCGGACTACAAAGAAATTCAAAACCCACCCACCACCCACTTTGTAGCCACTGTCGACGATCTAACCGACATGCTAGACTACCACTCCGAAGACATCGACGGTATGGATGACGATGCCGGAGACGATCAAGAACCGGCGCCTACAGGGCACTGGAAGACCACCTCGTCATACGACATATACATGGTGGACACCCCAAAGGATGGGGACGGCGAAGAAGCGGTGGAGGCAGATTCCTCTAAAAAACAGCCCAAGCGTCGACGTCAGCGGCGCCGCTCTAAACCCCGCCACAGCAAGAATGGAGATTCCGGCATCGGAGATAATAACACCCCAGAGAGTGCCGAAGACAACCCCCTCCAGCAAGATTCAGCACAGGAGGACGGAGAAGCCAGCCCCCAAGAGAGAGCGGCAAACGAGGAGGATGAAAATTACATGCCTCCCTCCGGAGACGAGGCAAGCCTCAACGACGACGAATTCGTCGTGCCCGAGGATCCCGTCAAACAAGAGCGTTTTAAACGCAGGCTAATGGCCACGGCGAACAGCCTAAAGAAAAAGCAGCAACAGCTTCGAGCTGATCAAGACCTGCTGGCCGACAGATGGACCGAGGTCCTTGCGGCCGAAGAGTATGAACTCGAACGCCCCTCCAAAAGCTACCCAAAACGCAAGCTGCTCCCCCGACTAGAGGAGAAAGCATACAAACCTTCATCACCAGCGCATAATACGGCAGACCGACCACCTCATGGCCGCGACAGAGAGGCATCCAGGCCCTCCGCCAGAACCGTACCCCGGCAAGACAATCAAGATCTATCTACGGATCACGTGGGCGCCCCACGACCCACGACAACTACCGTCGCGCCGGATATAGCAACTCCGGCCGGGCCGAACACAGCAGACAAAGCTCTCTTGAGCTACGTCATGATATTGCTCAATATAGAGGCGCCGCACACCCACTATGCTTCACAGATGAAGTAATGGACCATCAAATCCCTGAAGGGTTTAAACCCGTGAACATCGAATCCTACGATGGCACAACAGACCCCACGGTTTGGATCGAAGATTATCTCCTTGATATCCATATGGCCCGCGGTGATGATCTCCATGCCATCAAGTATCTCCCACTCAAGCTTAAAGGACCAGCTCGGCATTGGCTTAACAGCTTGCCAGCAGAGTCAATTGGGTACTGGGAGGACCTGGAAGCCGCATTTCTTGACAACTTCCAGGGCACATATGTGCGACCACCAGACGCCGATGACCTAAGCCATATAATTCAGCAGCCAGACGAATCGGCCAGACAGTTCTAGACACGGTTCTTAACAAAGAAAAATCAAATCGTCGACTGTCCGAATGCAGAGGCCCTTGCAGCCTTCAAACATAACATCCGCGATGAGTGGCTGGCCCGGCACCTAGGACAGGAAAAGCCGAAATCCTTGGCAGCCCTCACATCACTCATGACCCGCTTCTTTGCGGGGGAGGACAGCTGGCTAGCCCGCAGTAACAATCTCAGCAAAAATTCTGGCAGTCTGGACAACAAGGACCGCAATGGCAGGTCGCGTCGTAACAAAAACAAACGCCGCATTAACGGTGATAACACTAAGGATACGGCAGTCAATGCCGGATTCAGAGGCTCTAAACCCGGTCAACAGAAAAAGCCATTCAAAAGAACTACTCCGGGTCCGTCCAATCTGGACTGAATACTCGACCGCTCTTGCCAGATACATGGCACCCCCGAAAAGCCAGCTAACCACACCAACAGGGATTGTTGGGTATTCAAGCAGGCAGGCAAGTTAATTGCTGAAAACAATGACAAGGGGCTGCATAGCGATGACGAGGAGGAGACCCGGCCGCCGAACACTAGAGGACAGAAGGGTTTCCCCCCACAAGTGCGGATGGTAAACATGATATACGCAACCCACATACCCAAGAGGGAGCAGAAGCGCGCACTTAGGGACGTATATGCGATGGATCCAGTTACCCCGAAGTTCAATCCATGGTCCTCTTGCCCGATCACTTTCGATCCAAGGGACCACCCCACCAATATCCGCCATGGTGGATTCGCCGCATTGGTTTTAGACCCAATCGTCGATGGATTTCACCTCACTAGAGTCCTGATGGACGGCGGCAGTAGCCTGAACCTGCTCTATCAGGATACAGTGCGCAAGATGGGCATAGACCCCTCAAGGATTAAACCTACAAAGACGACCTTCAAAGGCGTCATACCAGGTGTTGAGGCCAATTGTACAGGCTCAGTCACACTGGAAGTGGTCTTCGGATCCCCGGATAATTTCCGAAGCGAGGAGTTAATCTTCGACATAGTCCCGTTCCGAAGTGGCTATCACGCTCTGCTCGGACGAACCGCGTTTGCAAAGTTCAACGCGCTGCCGCATTATGCATACCTTAAGCTCAAGATGCCAAGTCCTTGTGGAGTCATCACGGTCAACGGAAACACTGAACGCTCCCTCCGAACGGAGGAACACACAGCGGCTCTCGCGGCAGAAGTACAGAGCAGCCTCTTAAGGCAATTTTCCAGTCCGGCCGTTAAACTACCGGACATGGCTAAACGCGCCCGGAGTAACATACATCAAGACCACCTGGCACGTTCCGAGCACGCGTAGCAATGCGGCCCCAACCCCAGCCCTTGCATGATTGCAAGACGAGCCCTTCGCGTACATCATTACACTCTGGAGATACCATGGGCATAGGGGGAGGGGCACGACCACGATAGGCCCAGAGTGCGGCTCAACCACACCAGGGGATCCCAAGGGTGTCACCTTTTTTTTCCTTTTTTCACAGGACTCCGTTCACCAGAGGCCCTATCCGGCAGTAGATCTGCCGAACTCACGATGCAACAGCCAGGGAGAGACAATGGCTACGATGAACACTCAGGTGGTCTCCATTATGAGCATTAAATCTTTTTAATACACCATTCCGCAGCCTACGCCTGGAGGGGGGCATGTCTAATAGTCCAAACCCTTGCTTACCGCACTATTTGTATCATTCTGCACTCATAGCAGAATTCCTTGAACAAACAATGCATCACCTTTTGCTTACAATTGCATTCCTTTTTTTACATATATGTTCATTTATGACATCTTGCATCCGTACACTTTGGTACGGCCGAATACACCAGGGGCTTATGTTCCCCGCATTATGGTGTGATAAGTCCGAACACTTTCACAAGTGCGGAACCCCGAACTTATAGCATTATATGCATCGGCTCCGAATCATGTCTTGGGTCAATAGTTGCGTTTGCCAGGCTCCCATGTTTTGGTACCTTACGTTCCGTTCTATCGGCTAAGGTAGCACTGGGAGAACCACTGCGATTGCGCCCTGGTTGAGCTGGGCGAGCGCCTCAGTGGAGAAAGCTAAAATTGACCGTCATGATAAGGCGAGAGCTGGTCGCTGCTCGAGAGGTCTTTTCGAGTCCCTAAAGACTTATGCCGCTTAGAGCGAGGAACCTGCTTCGTCCGGCCCAGGCGTGGATAGCGCCCCGAACTCGGTCTTCCGAACACTAGGGGCTTCGCCAAAATTTAAAATTATAGAATTCTATGGCTAAGTGAGAGTGTTCAAGCGTTATAAGTCAAGTTGCCTTGTTCGTTGTGTTGAGCGCCTCCCTAGATGGACCCAAAAAATGGGAACAAGAGTGCTCAAGTTTATCCCGAACACCCCAGCACTCGTGGCATGGGGGCTGAAGCCGGCGACTTGCCATCTCTCAGATTTGATAAACGGCCGCACAGAAGGTAATATTTTAAATTAATAAGCGTTGCTTAGCGCATATGAACAAAGTTTTCAGCACACAGGATAACACATTGCGAGTCTACTCAAAAATTACATCTTTGGGGCACTCATCCGCAATCTTGCGTATGAGTGCCCCAAAGATGTAATTTTTGAGTAGACTTGCGGGCACCCTTCAGGACACTCTTATAGTACATTTCGGGCGTACGATACTCCTTGCCCGCCGGCGGTGCGTCCGTTAGAAGCCTCTCAGCATCCAGCCTGCCCCAGTGCACCTTTGCGCAGGCAAGGGCCCGACGGGCACCTTCAATGCAGGCGGAGCGCTTGATGACTTCCACCCAGGGGCACGCATCCACCAGCCGCTGCACGAGGGCGAAGTAGCTCCCAGGCATGGCCTCTTCAGGCCAAAGCCGGACTATGAGGCCCTTCATGGCCTGCTCGGCTACCTTGTGGAGCTCGACCAGCTGCTTCAGCTGGTCGCTAAGGGGCACCGGATGTCCGGCCTCAGCATACTGAGACCAGAAGACCTTCTCCATCAAGCTCCCCTCTTCGGCCCGGTAGAATGTGGCGGCATCGGACATGCTGCGAGGCAGATCTGCAAACGCTCCTGGAGAGCTCCGAATTCGGGTAAGTAACAGGTAATTCACATTCACATGCTTGCTTTGCATGAAAAATGCCTTACCCACCGCTATTTTCTTCACCGCCTCAATCTCCTGAAGGGCCTTATGGGCCTCGGCCTTAGCGGCTTTGGCACTCTCAAGAGCCGAGGCAAGCTCGGACTCTCGAGTCTTCAAGTCGCGCTCCATACTCTCATGCTTTTCCATAAGAGCCTGGAGCTCTTGCCGCACCTCCGCCACCCGCGCCTCCTGCTTCTCTCGCTCCGCTCGTTCCGCGGCCGCATTACGTTCGGCCGCGGACACGGCCTCCTTCAGGGTTGCCACCTCGTCCGTGGCCCCTGCAGTGCCCATGTTATCCTTGTTATTTCTATTGCAACCAAAATCCTTTTCTGTAAGGTACAAATTTAATATGGTGTTACTCACCTTCTTTGTCCTCGAGCTGCTTCTTGGCAAGGCTGAGCTCGTTCTCGGACCGCTCGAGGTCCTGCTTCAAAGCACCGACCTCCGCAGTCAATGTGGCAGAGGTCAGCTGCACAGCCTGCAATCCCATATTGACATAATTTTTAGAACTCCTGCGTATATCTTTTTAGATCCTCAGTCCGGCTTTTCTTTCCGAACACCAAACCGAGCATCAGGGGCTACTGTCTATGCGGTATTACATTACATATTTTAAAAAACTCCTTACCTCAAAGCTTGTTAGAAGGCTGCTGCAGGCTTCGGTCAGCCCGCTCTTGGCAAGCTAAAGCTTCTGAATCACCGCACTCATGATAGTGCGGTGTTCTTCCTCGATGGAAGCACCGTTGAGCGCCTCCAACAAGTTGTCCGGCGCCTCCGGTTGGACGGAGGCCGCCGGTGTCACAGTCTTGCCCTTCTTACGAAGGGGCCGCCTGCCGGACTCCGGAACCACTGCGGGTTCCGGTGCGGAGTCCGGCACAAAGTCCGGGAGGTGGCCCTGTGGCACCTCCGGAGCCTCCCCCTCCTGGCGGGTCTCCTCTTGGGATCCCACCTCGGCGTCCTCAGCACCACGAGGGGTGGAGGCGGTCGGAATGGAATCCAAATCCGACGAAGCCAAGGACCCACTCGAAGAAGCGGGAAAATCATCCTCGGCCGGACTACAGGATGTATGCGGCATTAGAAGGACACTATGTGGCACAAAAGAGAAATTATAAATCATTCAGGAATCCGGATACTTACGATCTTGCCGGGGGCTTGGCCCTTGAGGGCCACCCCTCGTCGCCGTCGCTGGCGTTGGCGGAGCTGTCCGGAGGAAGGGTCCTTCCCCTCTTGGACCCTTCGGCCTCCCCTGTTGGGGAAGCCTTCCTCTTCCGCTCTCCCCCTCCTGGGGAGAGTCCTCTTTCTCCTCCTCGTCTTCAGGGTAGGAGTCCGCCTCGGAGCCATCGGACGACGAGTCCGATACCACCTAGCGCTAGGAACTCCTTCGGGTTCTCGTGGCCTTCTTCTTGGCCTTCTTCTCCGGCACCATGTAAAGGGCCAGAACCAGCAGCCCCTTCAAACGGGTGTCCGTTGGGTCTTCGGGAAGGGGAGCCGGACAGTCGACCTGTCCGGACGTCCTCTGCCAGTCCTGGTAAAGGCATTGGGAGTTTTAGATCCCACATAGAGTCAAACTATGAAAGAAATAGGTGTCCCGTAAAGGATAACAAAGCTTACCTCGCTGGTCGGGCGCTTGGTGCTGAATCCGTGATCTTCGGTTGCAGACGCGGGGGCTTCTCCGCCCTTGAACATCACCCTCCAGGCAGCTTCGTACGTCATGTCGAAGAGCCCGCTCAGGGTCTGGTGTTGTGCCGGATCGAACTCCCACAAATTGAAGGCCCGCTGTTGGCAGGGGAGAATCCGGCGGACGAGCATGACCTGGATCATGTTGACAAGCTTAAGCTTCTTGTTCACCAGGGTCTGGAGACAGGATTGGAGTCCTGCCAGCTCCTCTGAACTACCCCATAGCAAGCCATTCTCTTTCCAGGAGGTGAGCTGCATGGGGATACCAGATCTGAACTCGGGGGCCGCTGCCCATTTAGGGTCACGCGGCTCGGTGATGTAGAACCACCCCGATTGCCACCCTTTGACGGACTCCACGAAGGCACCCTCGAGCCAGATGACGTTGGGCATTTTGCCCACCATGGCGCCTCCGCACTTCGCTTGGACGCCCTTCACCACCTTCGGCTTGACATTGAAGGTATTTAGCCACAAGCCGAAGTGGGGCTGGATGCAGAGGAAGGCCTCGCACACGAGATAAACGCTGAGATGCTAAGGATGAAGTTTGGCGCCAGATCGTGGAAGTCCAGGCCGTAGTAGTACATGAGCCCCCCGACGAAGGGATGAAGTGGGAAGCCCAGTCCGCGGAGGAAGTGGGGAAGGAATACGACCCTCTCATGAGGCCTGGGTGTGGGGATGAGCTGCCCCTCGTCGGGCAGCCGATACGCGATGTCGCTGGAGAGGTATCCGGCGCCGTGCAGCTTCTCGATGTGCCCCTCTGTAACGGAGGAGGCCATCCACTTGCCTCCCGCTCCGGACATGGCTGGAGAAGGTTGAGACGAGATGTGCGGACTTGGGCGCTGGAGCTCGAGTGCGCGGAGATGGATAAGCAAAGGAGGAAGAAGGCGTAGGTAAAAAAGGTGGATCCTTATCCCCTTATATATGGGCAGACGAAGACTATGCGTCCCCACCGGCCTGGTAAAACTCGCTTATCTCCCAAGCGCCACCATCAATGGCGTGGTTGGGTTACCCACGTCTGTATTGATGGGAATCCCGGAATAAGGGGAACACGATCTCTGCTTCGACAAGACGTGCCAAGGAAACCGCTTCGCTAAACGCACTGAGGTGGTATAATAAAAAACGATTCAAGTAAAGGCTTGGTGGTGGTATGACGTCATGCCACAAAATACGTCAGCAGATTGAACTTGTGTACATATTATTCTCTCTATGGTGGAATGTGGAATTTATTTTGCAGAGCCGGACACTATCCTGGTGTTCACAATCTTCTATGAATTATTCGGAGGAGGAACCCGCCTTGCAATGCCGAACAATATGCGCGTCGGACGCATTGTCATTAAAGCCTGGTTCAGGGGCTACTGAGGGAGTCCTGGACTAGGGGGTGTCAGGATAGCCGGACTATCATCATCGGTCGGACAACAAGACTATGAAGGTACAAGATTGAAGACTCCGTCCCGTGTCCGGATGGGACTTTCCTTGGCGTGGAAGGCAAGCTTGGCGATACGGATAAGTAGATCTCCTACCATTGCAACCGACTCTGTGTAACCCTAGCCCTCTCCGGTGTCTATATAAACCGGAGGGTTTTTAGTTCGTAGGACGAACAACCATTACAACAATCATACCATAGGCTAGCTTCTAGGGTTTAGCCTCCTTGATCTCGTGGTAGATCCAATCTTGTACTACCCATATCATCAATATCAATCAAGCAGGAGTAGGGTTTTACCTCCATCAAGAGGGCCCGAACCTGGGTAAAAACATCGTGCCCCTTGTCTCCTGTTACCATCCGCCTAGACGCACAGTTCGGGACCCCCTACCCGAGATCCGCCGGTTTTGACACCGACAATCGCCCTCCAGGGTCTTGTACTTATTCACCTCGTCCTGGAGCTCTTGCTAGACCTCGTACAGCTGGGCCTTCAGCTTCTTGCAAGCGGCCTGCTCCTTGACAACTTTCCCCTTGGCTTCGGCCAGGGCCTTTTTCAGGGCCTCGACCTTGGTCACCGCCCCTACACTTATAATGACACTACGGTCAGTATACATAATTTACTCTTTCCAAATATACAGCAAGCCATTGCATACCTTGCTGGTCTTCGGGCTGCTTCCTCACTCGGCCGAGTTCCTCCTCGACCGGCTCCAGTTTCTACTTTAGTCCGGAGACTTCGGCAGTGTGAGAGGTCGCGGCTAGCAGCGACGCCTGCTTATTCACATCAGACACATTTTAATTAGTTTCCTGCGAAATTTCATTGATCATCTGTCCGGCTTTTCTTTCCGAACACCGAACAATGTCTCAGGGGCTACTGTCTATATTGGGATTTTCTCTTTTAGAGTTGCTTACCTGAAAACCTGTCAGGAGACTGCTGCAGGCTTCAGTTAGTCCGCTCTTGGCGGATTGAACCCTTTCAATCACCATGCCCATAAGAACATGGTGCTCATCCACAATGGAAGCGCCTAGGAGCGCTTCCGGCAGATTATTCGGTGCCCATGGTTGGATAGGGGTCATCAGCGGAATAGGCATACCCCCCTCTTCCGACGGAGGTTGCGTGCCGGATTCGGGAGCCGTATCGGTCTCCGAATTCGAGTCTGGCTGAGGGCCGAACTGAATACGACCCACATAACCAGTCTCCATGGGGATCGGCTCCCCTTGGTGTTCGGTGACGGAGGCTTCGCCTTCTGGCGCCTCCCGAGCCTCTCCCCGTCCTAGGAAAGTCCTCTGGGACAACACCTCTGCGTCGTCCTTGGCCTTGGGAGAGTGGGCAGTCAGCGGTGACTCGCTGGCCATCGCCTTTGAATCGAACGAACCTCGTGACGAGGATCGTTGGGAGCTGTCATGGGCCGGACTGCGATAACATAACTAATCATGTCAATATAATGTAGAAAAGAGGCTGAATATATGGGTGTGTGAGTCTTAACACTTACGATGCAGCCCGAGGCTTAGAGCGGGGGCGTCGCTCCGTTCTGCTGTCAATGTCCCATGCGGAGTTATCCACGTGGGAGCCCTTCCCCTTCTTGGACGTCTCCGCCTCCAGGTTCGTGGAGGCCTCCCTTTTCTTCTTTCCCTCACCAGGGGGAGGTTTTTATCCTCCTCCTCCTCGTCGTCCTCAGCGGCAGACGAAAGGGTCACTTCGTCTTGGGACGTCGCGTCCGAAGCACCCTTGCGATAGGGGCCACCTTTGGCCCCATTGGCCTTCTTCTTGGCCATCTTTTCCGGCGGCCTATAGGGTGTCAGAACCAGCATCTTTGCCAAGAGCGGGCCGACTTGCTGTTCGGCAGCGGAGCCGAACTATGAATCCACCCCGCTCTCTCCGTCCACACCTGAAAGAAAGCAGCAAAAAATTGGCATCCTCCTTGAACAAACAAGTAGAAGGTATGCCTTGAGAAAAGGAGAACTTACCTCATTGGTTGGATGGGTATTGTCGTGCCCACGGTCCGAGTCCATGACCGGCGGCATCTCGTTGCCCTTGAAGAGCAACTTCTAGGCACCTTTGTGAGTAGTTCCGAAGAGCCCTTCCAGGGTCTGGTGCTTCGCCGGATTGAATTCCCATAAAGGGATGCTTCGGCGTTGGCAGGGGAGAATCTGGTGAACCAGCATTACCTGGATCACATTGACAAACTTGACATTTTTATCCACCACACTCCCTTTGCAGTGCTATCAGCTCGTCTGACGCTGACCAGTTGGGGCCTTTCTCCTTCCAGGAGGTGAGCCGCATTGGGGCTCCGACCCTAAACTCGGGAGCTGCCGCCAAGTGGCGCCGCACGGCTTTGTGATGTAGAACCATTGTCTCTGCCACTCCTTGACAGTCTCCACAAAAGTGCCTATGGGCTAGGTGACGTTGGGCATCTTGCTCACCATGGCACCGCCGCATTCCGCTTGCTGACCATCCACCACCTTCGGCTTCATGTTAAAGACCTTGAGCCATAGTCCGAAGTGGGGATGGATGTGGAGGAAAGCCTCACACACGATGATGAACACCGAGATGTTGAGGAAGGAGTTCGGGGATAGATCATGGAAATCTAGCCCGTAATAGTACATCAGTCCGCAGATGAAGGAGTGAAGTGGAAACCCCAGTCCGCAGACGAAGTGAGGGAGGAAAACTACCCTCTCGGTAGGCTTCAGGGTGAGGATGACTTGCCCCTTGGAGGGCAGACGGTGGGCGATTCCCTTTGCCAGGTACCCAGCCGCTCGAAGCTGAGTGATGTCCTTCTCCTTGATGGAGGAGACCATCCACTTGCCTTGGCCTCCAGATCAGGACATGATTAAGTGCTTCCTTGAGGAGGAGAAGATGGGAACTTGGGCACTGGAGCTCGTGAATGGAAGAACGGAGAGAAAGAGAAGGCGTGGATGAAGAGGGGGGATCCTTATCTCCTTATAAAGGCAATGAATATCAAACGCCTCCCCACTCGCCTTAAAACTCGCCTATTCCCAAGGGCTGTGTAAACGGCATGGTTGGGTTACCCACGCCCGTATTGATGAGAATCCTGTAATAAGGGGCACGATCTCTGCTTTGACAAGACGTGCCAATGGCAACCGCGTCTCCAAACGTGGAGCGACAGACGAAAAATGGTTCAAAATTGTGGCTGGGTGGGCGTGATGTCATGTTGCAAAAAGTTGTCAGCGGATTGGACTCGTGGAATATTATATTCTTTCTGCAGTTATGTGTGGTGTGTGTGTTACAGGTCCGAACACGTTCAATACGTCCGAAGACTATCTTGGAGTTTGGAAGGAGGAACCCGCCTTGCAATGCCAAAGATAGATCTACGTGCCAGATACCTTGTCATTGACGCCAGTTTGAGGGGCTACCGAGGGAGTCCTGGACTAAGGGTTCCTCGGGCGTCTGGCCTGTTAGCCATGGGCTGGACTGATGGGCTGTGAAGATACCAAGACCGAAGACTTTACCCGTGTCCGGATGGGACTCTCCTTGGCGTGGAAGGCAAGCTTAGCGATCAAATATGTGGATTCCTTTCTTTGTAACCGACCTTGTGTAACCCTAGATCCTCCCGGTGTCTATATAAACGGGAGGACTTAATCCGAAGGAGGAGATATATTCATTACCATACAGGCTAGACTTCTAGGGTTTAGCCATTACGATCTCGTGGTAGATCAATTCTTGTAATACTCATATTCATCAAGATCAATCAAGCAGGAACTAGGGTATTACCTCCATAGAGAGGGCCCGAACCTGGGTAAACATCGTGTCCTCTGTCTCCTGTTACCATCGGCCCTAGACGCACAGCTCGGGACCCCCTGCCCGAGATCCGCCAGTTTTGACACCGACAACAGCCACTAGCAAACCGTGCAAAAAGAACTGTACTGACTACAAGCAAACAAATAAACAAGACAACAAGGAAATAAATAAGCAAGAAACTTATGCTAGGCTATCACAACTATTACACATATTATGTCCACTGGCATCAAAGTTCGTCACCAGTGCAAATATAGGGAACAAAGCAGCATATCACATACACTGGTTGTCAAAGTTGGCGACCAGTGCATATAAACGTGATGACCCACAAGTGTAGGGGATCTATCGTAGCCCTTTTGATAAGTAAGAGTGTCGAACCCAACGAGGAGCAGACGGAAATGGTAAGCGGTTTTCTGTAAGGTTTTCTCTGCAAGCACTGAAATTATAGGTAATAGATAGTTTTGTGGTAAGATAAATAGTAACGAGCAACAAGTAAATAAAGTAAATAAAGTGCATCAAGGTGGCCCAATCCTTTATGTAGCAAATGATAAGCCTGGACAATTTCTAATAATGAGAAAGGAGCTCCTGAGGACACATGGGAATTACCGTCAAGCTAGTTTTCATCACGTCATATGATTCGCGTTCGGTACTTTGATAATTTCATATGTGGGTGGACCGGTGCTTGGGTACTGCCATTACTTGGACAAGCATCCCACTTATAATTAACCCCTACTGCAAGCATCCGCAACTACAAAAGAAGTATGAAGGTAAACCTAACCACAACGTTAAACATATGGATCCAAATCAGCCCCTAACGAAGCAACAAATAAACTAGGGTTTAAGCTTCTGTCACTCTAGCAACCCATCATCTACTTATTACTTCCCAATGCCTTACTCTAGGCCCAAATAATGGCGAAGTGTCATGTAGTCAACGTTCACATAACACCACTAGAGGAAAAGACAACATACATCTTATCAAAATATCGAACGAATACCAAATTCACATGACTACTAATAGCAAGACTTCACCCATGTCCTCAGGAACAAACGTAAGTACTCACAAAGCATATTCATGCTCATCATCAGAGGAGTAATAATATGCATTAAGGATCTGAACATATGATCTTCCACCAAGTAAACCAATTAGCATCAACTACAAGGAGTAATCAACACTACTAGCAACCGATAAGTACCAATTTGTGGTTTGATACAAGATTGGATACAAGAGATGAACTAGAGTTTTGAGAGGAGATGGTGCTGGTGAAGATGTTGACGGAGATTGACCCCCTCCCGATGAGAGGATCGTTGGTGATGACGTTGGTGATGATTTCCCCCTCCCGGAGCGAAGTGTCCCCGGCAGAACAGCTCCGCTGGAGCCCTAGATTGGTACCGCCAAGGTTCCGCCTCGTGGCGGCAGAGTTTTGTCCCGTAAGCTTGCCCATGATTTTTTCCAGGATAAAAGCCCTCATATAGCAGAAGATGGACACCGGGGGGGGGCACCAGGGGGCCCAGGAGACAGGGGGCGCGGCCAGTAGGGGGGTGCCCCCACCCTCCTAGACAAGGTGTGGCCCCCCTGGTGTTTGTTCTCTGCTCAGTAATTCTTATTAATTCCAAAAATAGGTTTCGTGGAGTTTCAGGATTTTTGGAGCAGTGCAGAATAGGTTTCCAATGTTTGCTCCTTTTCCAGCCAGAATTCCAGCTGCCGACATTCCCCCTCTTCATAGTAAATCTTGTAAAACAAGAGAGAATAGCCATAAATATTGAGATATAATGTGTAATAACAGCCCATAATGCAATAAATATTCATATAGAGCATGATGCAAAATGGACGTATCAACTCCCCCAAGCTTAGACCTCGCTTGTCCTCAATCGGAAGCCGAAATCGAAAAATATGTCCACATGTTTAGAGATAGAGGTGTCGATAAAAATAAAATACGGACATGAGGGCATCATGATCATTCTTAAAACAGCAACATATATAGATTTTATCATATGATTTCTTATGCTCAAGTAACAATCAATTCACAATGTCAAGTATGGTTGAAAAACTTCATTGGGAACTAACAAACTATAATCTCAGTCACTGAAGCAATTGCAATTTATCGTAACATCAGAAAGAATCAACAATAGAGCTTTTCAGCAAATTCACATACTCAACTATCTTGTAGTCTCCTATAATTTCTAACACTCACGCAATACTCGTGGTTATGGAGTTTCAGCCGGACACTGAGAAAGATAGGAGCTTATTGTGTTGCCTCCCAACGTTTTCACCTTTAGGTGATGTCAACAATAATAGCCCATGCTAACTTACATCCAATTGGATATATATATCATGATCTTTCAAACACGAGGAGCTTGCCAAAGTATAAAATGAAAAAGGGAAAGGTGAGGATCACCTTGACTCAAGCATAAAGTAAAAATATAAAGTAAAAGCTAGGCCCTTCGCAGAGAGAAGCAGAGGTTGTCATGTGCTTTTAGGGTTGGATGCACAAAATCTTAATGCAAAAGAACGTCACTTTATATTTCCCCTTGTATGTGGACCTTTATTATGCAGTCCGTCGCTTTTATTACTTCCACAATAGGATCGTACAAAGCTTATTTTCTCTGCACTAATAAGTCATACATATTTAGATAGCAATTTTTTATTGCCTGCAACATGACAACTTACTTGAAGGATCTTACTCAATCCGTAGGTAGGTATGGTGGACTCTCATGGCAAAACTGGGCTTAAGGATATTTGGAAGCACAAGTAGTATCTCTACTTGGTGCAAGGAATTTGGCTAGCATGAGGGGGAAAGGCAAGCTCAACATGTTTGGAAGGTCAATGACAATATACTTTAACTGAGATGTGAGAAAACATAAACCATTACATTGTCTTCCTTGTCCAACATCAACTCTTTTAGCATGTCATACTGAATGAGTGCTCCCAGTCATAAAAGGTGTCCAAGATAATATATTTATATGTGAACTTCTCTTTCCTTATCACTTCCTATTAATTGCAACCATGACCAAAACTACGTTTGTCCACTCTCAAAAACTTTTATGCCTCATACTTTCTATATGTGATGTCATCACTAACCATAAGATCAATATGAACTCTTTTATTCTTTCTAATTCCTTAAGATCATAGCAACAAAGAAAAGCCCTTGACTCAACGCTAATCTTTATTATAGATAGCTCACGGACTCAATTACAAAAAGAGATCACAAAGCAAAACTCAAAACTACTTGATATCAAAACTTCAATCTACTAGATCAAGATACTACTAAAAGGATCGAACTAAATAAAATGGTAAAGATAGGAGTGTGATTGTGATACGATTGAAGGAAATATGCCCTAGAGGCAATAATAAAGTTATTATTTATTTCCTTGTATCATGATAAATGTTTATTATTCATACTAGAATTGTATTAACCGGAAACATAATACATGTGTGAATACATAGACAGACTTAATGTCACTAGTATGCCTCTACTTGACTAGCTCATTAATCAAAGATGGTTATGTTTCCTAACCATACACATGAGTTGTCATTTGATTAACGGGATCACATCATTAGTAGAATGATGTGATTGACATGACCCATTCCGTTAGCTTAGCACTTGATCATTTAGCATGTTGCTATTGCTTTATTCATGACTTATACATGTTCCTACAACTATGAGATTATGCAACTCCCGTTTACCGGAGGAACACCTTATGTGCTACCAAACGTCACAACGTAACTGGGTGATTATAAAGGAGCTCTACAGGTGTCTCCAAAGGTACATGTTGAGTTGGCGTATTTCGAGATTAGGTTTTGTCACTCCGATTGTCGGAGAGGTATCTCTAGGCCCTCTCGGTAATGCACATCACTATAAGTCTTGCAAGCAACGTAGCTAATGAGTTAGTTACGGAATGATGCATTACATAACGAGTAAAGAGACTTGCCGGTAACGAGATTGAACTAGGTATTGGGATAACGACGATCGAATCTGGGGCAAGTAACATACCGATGACAAAGGGAACAACGTATGTTGTTATGCTTTTTGACTGATAAAGATCTTCGTAGAATATGTCGGAGCCAATATGGGCATTCAGGTTCCCCTATTGGTTATTGACCAGAGAGGTGTCTCGGTCATGTCTACATAGTTCTCGAACCCGTAGGGTCGGCACGCTTAACGTTCATTGACAATATAGTATTATATGAGTTATGTATGTTGGTGACTGAATGTTGTTCGGAGTCTCGGATGAGATCACGGACATGACGAGGAGCTCCAGAATGGTCCGGAGGTAAAGATTCATCTATCGGATGATATGGTTAGGCCAAGGGGTCAGGCCCACGGGGTTATAAGTCCGTGCAAAAGGAATTTTGCGGAGGACAGGGGGCCAAACGCCAGAGACCCTGGCGTCTGGCCCTGGGCCAGACGCCAAGGATTGTGGCGTTTGGTCCTGGAGTCCGAGTGGGACTCTTGCCTTTCGGGCAAAACCGACTTTGAGGAGGCTTTTGCTCCAAGTTTCGACCCCATGGCTCAACATATAAATAGAGGGGCGGGGCTGGCACCAAAGATAGATCAAGAAACACCAAGCCGTGTGCCGACAACCCCGTTCCCTCTAGTTTATCCTCCGTCATAATTTCCTTAGTGCTTTGGCAAAGCCCTGCGGAGATTGTTCTTCACCAACACCGTCACCACGCCGTCGTGCTGCCGGAACTCATCTACTACTTCGCCCGTCTTGCTGGATCGAGAAGGCGAGGACGTCATCGAGCTGAACGTGTGCAGAACTCGGAGGTGCCGTGCGTTCGGTACTTGGATCGGTCGGATCGTGAAGACGTACGACTACGTCAACCGCGTTGAGAAACGCTTGCGCTTAGCAATCTTCAAGGGTATGAAGATACACTCCTCCTCTTGTTGCTATGCATCACCATGATCTTGTGTGTGCGTAGGAATTTTTTTGAAGTTACTACGTTCCCCAACAGTGGTATCAGAGCCAGGTTTTATGCGTAGATGTTATATGCACGAGTAGAACACAAGTGAGTTGTGGGCGATACAAGTCATACTGCTTACCAGCATGTCATACTTTGGTTTGGCGGTATTGTTGTATGAAGCGGCCCGGATCGACATTACGCGTAAGCTTACGTGAGATTGGTTCTACCGACGTGCTTTGCACACAGGTGGCTGGCAGGTGTCAGTTTCTCCAACTTTAGTTGAACCGAGTGTGGCTACGCCCTGTCCTTGAGAAGGTTAAAACAGCACTAACTTGACGAACTATCGTTGTGGTTTTGATGCGTAGGTAAGAATGGTTCTTGCTCAGCCCGTAGCAATCATGTAAAACTTGCAACAACAAAGTAGAGGACGTCTAACTTGTTTTTACAGGGCATGTTGTGATGTGATATGGTCAAGACGTGATGCTATATTTTATTGAAAAAAATATGAGATGATCATGTTTTGTAACCAAGTTATCGGCAACTGGCAGGAGCCATATGGTTGTCGCTTTATTGTATGCAATGCAATCGCCCTGTAATTGCTTTACTTTATCACTAAGCGGTAGCGATAGTTGTAGAAGCAATAGTTGGCGAGACGACAACGATGCTACAATGGAGATCAAGGTGTCGCGCCGGTGACGATGGTGATCATGATGGTGCTTCGGAGATGGAGATCACAAGCACAAGATGATGATGGCCATATCATATCACTTATATTGATTGCATATGATGTTTATCCTTTATGCATCTTATCTTGCTTTGATTGACGGTAGCATTATAAGATGATCTCTCACTAATTATCAAGCAGTGTTCTCCCTGAGTATGCACCATTGCGAAAGTTCTTCATGCTGAGACACCACGTGATGATCGGATGTGATAGGCTCTACGTTCAAATACAATGGGTGCAAAACAGTTGCACACACGGAATACTCAGGTTAAACTTGACGAGCCTAGCATATACAGATATGGCCTCGGAACATGGAGACCGAAAGGTCGAGCGTGAATCATACAGTAGATATGATCAACATAGTGATGTTACCATTGAAACTACTCCATCTCACGTGATGATCGGACATGGTTTAGTTGATTTGGATCACGTGATCACTTAGATGACTAGAGAGATGTCTGTCTAAGTGGGAGTTCTTAAGTAATATGATTAATTGAACTTAAATTTATCATGAACTTAGTCCAGGTAGTATTTTGCAAATTATGTTGTAGATCAATAGCTCGCGTTATTGCTTTCATATGTTTATTTTGATATGTCCCTAGAGAAAAATTGTGTTGAAAGATGTTAGTAGCAATGATGCGGATTGGATCCATGATCTGAGGTTTATCCTCATTGCTGCACAGATGAATTATGTCCTTAATGCACCGCTAGGTGACAGACCTATTGCAGGAGCAGATGCAGACGTTATGAACATTTGGCTAGCTCAATATAATGACTACTTGACAGTATAGTGCACCGTGCTTGACAGCTTAGAATCGGTACTTCAAAGACGTTTTGAATGTCATGGACCATATGAGATGTTCCAGGAATTGAAGTTAATATTTCAAGCAAATACCCGAGTTGAGAGATATGAAGTCTCCAACAAGTTCTATAGCTAAAAGATGGAGGAGAATCGCTCAACTAGTGAGCATGTGCTCAGATTTTGTGGGTACTACAATCGCTTGAATCAAGTGGGAGTTAATCTTCCAGATAAGATAGTGATTGACAGAGTTCTCTAGTCACCATCACCAAGTTAGTAGAACTTCGTGATGAACTATAGTATGCAAGGGATGACGAAAATGATTCCCGAGCTTTTCATGATGATGAAATTGATGAAGGTAGAAATCAAGAAAGAGCATCAAGTGTTGATGATTGAAAAGACCACTAGTTTCAAGAAAAAGGGTAAACGAATAGAAAGGGAACTTCATGTAGAATGGCAAGCAAGTTGTCACTTCTGTGAAGAAGCCCAAAGCTAGACTAAAGCCTGAAACTGAGTGCTTCAACTGCAAAGGAAATGGTCACTGGAAGCAAAAATGCCCTGAATATTTGGTGGATAAGAAGGATGGCAAAGTGAACAAGGGTATATTTGATATACAGGTTACTGATGTGTACCTTACTAGTGTTTATAGTAGCCCCTGAGTATTTGATACTTGTTCGGTTGCTAAAAATTAGTAACTAGAAATAGGAGTTACAGAATAAACAGAGACTAGTTGAGGGTGAAGTGATGATGTGTGTTGGAAGTGGTTCCAAGATTGATATGATCATCATCGCACACTCCCTATACTTTCGGGATTAGTGCTAAAACCTAAACAAATGTTATTTGGCGTTTGCGTTGAGCATGAATATGATTTGATCATGTTTATTGCGATACAGTTATTCATTTAAAATTGTTATTCCGTTTACATGAATAAGACCTTCAATGGTCATACACCCAATGAAAATGGTTTGTTGGATCTCGATCGTAGTGATACACATATTCATAATATTGATGCCAAAAGATGCAAAGTTAATAATGATAGTGCAACTTATTTGTGGCACTGCCGTTTGGGTCATATTGGTGTAAAGCGCATGAAGAAACTCCATAAAGATGGATTTTCGGAATCACTTGGTTATGAACCATTTGATGTTTGCGAACCGTGCCTTTTGGGCAAGATGACTAAAACTCCGTTCTCCGGAACAATGGAACGAGCTACTGACTTGTTGGAAATAATACATACCGATGTATGCGATCCAATGAGTGTTGATGCTCGTGGCAAGTATCATTATTTTCTAACCTTCACAGATGATTTGAGCAGATATGGGTATATCTACTTAATGAAACACAAGTCTGAAACATTTGAAAAGTTCAAAGAATTTCAGAGTGAAGTGGAGAATCATCATAACAAGAAAATAAAGTTTCTACGATCTGATCGTGGAGGAGAATATTTGAGTTACGAGTTTGGCCTTCATATAAAACAATGTGGAATAGTTTCACAGCTCACGCCACCTGGAACACCACAATGTTATGGTGTGTCTGAATGTCGTAACCGCACTTTATTGGATATGGTGCGATCTATGATGTATCTTACCGATTTACCACTATCGTTTTGGGGTTATGCATTAGAGACAGCTGCATTCTTTAAAAAGGGAACCATCAAAATCCGTTGAGACGAAGCCTTATGAACTGTGGTTTGGCAAGAAACCAAAGTTATCGTTTCTTAAAGTTTGGGGCTGCGATGCTTATGTAAAAAAATTCACCTGATAAGCTCGAACCCAAATTGGAGAAGTGCGTCTTCATAGAATACCCAAAGGAAACTGTTGGGTACACCTTCTATCACAGATCCGAAGGCAAGATATTCGTTGCTAAAATAGATCCTTTCAAGAGAAGGAGTTTCTCTCGAAAGAAGTGAGTGGGAGGAAAGTAGAGCTTGATAAGGTTATTGTACCTTCTCCCGAATTGGAAAGTAGTTCATCACAGAAATCAGTTCTAGTGATTGCTACTCCAATTAGTGAGGAAGCTAATGATGATGATCATGAAGCTTCAGATCAAGTTACTACCGAACTTTGTAGATCTTCCCGATCAAGATCCGCACCAGAGTGGTATGGTAATCCTATTCTGGAGGTCATGTTACTAGACCATGATGAACCTACGAACTATGAGGAAGCGATGATGAGCCCAGATTCCGCAAAATGGCTTGAAGGCCATGAAATCTGAGATGGGATCCATGTATGAGAACAAAGTGTGGACTTTGATTGACTTGCCCAATGATCGGCAAGCCATAGAAAATAAATGGATCTTCAAGAGGAAGACGGACGTTGATAGTGGTGTTACTATCTACAAAGCTAGACTTGTCAAAAAAGGTTTCTGACAAAGTTCAAGATGTTGACTACGATGAGTTTTTTCTCACTCGCATCGATGGTTAAAGTCTGTCTGAATCATGTTAGCAATTGCCACATTTTATGAAAGCTGGCTAAAGGATGTCAAAACTGCATTCCTTAATGGATTTATTAAAGAAGAGTTGTATATGATGCAACCAGAAGGTTTTGTCAATCATTAAGGTGGTAACAAATTGTGCAAGCTCCAGCGATCCATCTATGGACTGGTGCAAGCATCTCAGAGTTGGAATATATGCTTTGATAAGTTGATCAAAGCATATAGTTTTATACAGACTTGCGGTGAATCTTGTATTTACAATAAAGTGAGTGGGAGGTCTACCGCCTTTCTGATAAATATATGTGAGTAACATATTGTTGATCAGAAATGATGTAGAATTTTTTTGGAAAGCATAAAGGAGTATGTGAAAGGAGTTCTTTAAAAGAAAGACCTCAATAAAGCTACTTACATATTGAGCATCAAAATCTATTGAGATAGATCAAGACGCTTGATAAGTTTTTCAATAAATACATACCTTGTCAAGATTTTGAGGTAGTTCAAAATGGAACATTCAAAGAAAGAGTTTTTTCCTGTGTTGCAAAGGTGTGAAATTGAGTAAGACTCAAATCCCGACCATGGCAGAAAATAGAAAAGAGAATGAAAGTCATTCTGTATGCCTCAGTCATAGGTTCTATAAAGTATGCTATGCTATGTACCAGACCTATTGTATACATTGCTCTGAATTTGGCAAGGGAGTAAAATAGTGATCTTGGAGTAGATCACTGGACATTAGTCAAGAATATCCTTAGTGAGGACTAAGGAAATATTTCTCGATTATGGAGGTGATAAAAGAGCCCATCGTAAAAAGTTACATCGGTGCAAGTTTTTACACCGATCCAGATGACTCTAAGTCTCAATTTGGATACATATTGAAAGTGAGAGAAATTAGCTAGCGTAGCTCCGTGCAGAGCATTGTAGACATAGAATATTTGCAAAATACATACGGCTCTGAATGTGACAGACCCGTTGACTAAGCTTCTCTCACGAGTAAAACATGATCATACCTTAGTACTCTTTGGGTGTTAACCACATAGCAATGTGAACTAGATTATTGACTCTAGTAAACCCTTTGGGTGTTGGTCACATGACGATGTGAACTATGGGTGTTAATCGTATACAGATATGAATATTGATGTCAAATCACATGGCGTTGCGAACTAGATTATTGACTCTAGTGCAAGTGGGAGACTGAAGGAAATATGCCCTAGAGGCAATAATAAAGTTATTATTTATTTCCTTATATCATGAAAAATGTTTATTATTCATGCTATAATTGTATTAACCGGAAACATAATACATGTGCGAATACATGGACAAACTTAATGTCACTAGTATGCCTCTACTTGACTAGCTCATTAATCAAAGATGGTTATGTTTCCTAACCATAGACATGAGTTGTCATTTGATTAACAGGATCACATCATTAGTAGAATGATGTGATTTTGACATGACCCATTCCGTTTGCTTAGCACTTGATCGTTTAGTATGTTGCTATTGCTTTCTTCATGACTTATACATGTTCCTACAACTATGAGATTATGCAACTCCCGTTTACCGGAGGAACACTTTGTGTGCTACCAAACGTCACAACGTAACTGGGTGATTATAAAGGAGCTCTATAGGTGTCTCCAAAGGTACATGTTGAGTTGGCGTATTTCAAGATTAGGTTTTGTCACTCCGATTGTCGGAGAGGTATCTCTGGGCCCTCTCGGTAATGCACATCACTATAAGCCTTGCAAGCAATGTAGCTAATGAGTTAGTTACGGAATGATGCATTACATAACGAGTAAAGAGACTTGCCGGTAATGAGATTGAACTAGGTATTGGGATACCGACGATCGAATCTCGGGCAAGTAACATACCGATGAGAAAGGGAACAATGTATGTTGTTATGCGGTTTGACCGATAAAGATCTTCGTAGAATATGTAGGAGCCAATATGGGCATCCAGCTTCCGCTATTGGTTATTGACCAGAGAGGTGTCTCGGTCATGTCTACATAGTTCTTGAACCCGTAGGGTTCGCACACTTAACGTTCTTTGACAATATAGTATTATATGAGTTATGTATGTTGGTGACCGAATGTTGTTCGAAGTACCGGATGAGATCACGGACATGGCGAGGAGCTCCGGAATGGTCTGGAGGTAAAGATTCATATATTGGATGATATGGTTAGACCAAGGGGTCAGGCACACGGGGCTATAAGTCGGTGCAAAAGGAATTTTGTGGAATCCAGGGGGCCAAACGCTAGAGACCCTGGCGTCTGGCCCTGGGCCAGACACCGAGGCCCATGGCGTCTGGGCTAGACGCCAAGGATTGTGGCGTTTGGTCCGGGAATCCGAGTAGGACTCTTGCCTTTCGGGCAAAACCGACTTTGAGGAGGCTTTTGCTCCAAGTTTTGACCCAGGGCTCAAAATATAAATAGAGGGGCGGGGCTAGCACCAAAGACAGATCAAGAAACACCAAGCCGTGTGCCGGCAACCCCGTTCCCTCTAGTTTATCCTCCATCATAATTTCCGTAGTGCTTAGGCGAAGCCCTGCGGAGATTGTTCTTCACCAACACCGTCACCACGCCGTCGTGCTGTCGGAACTCATCTACTACTTTGGCCGTCTTGCTGGATCGAGAAGGCGAGGACGTCATCGAGCTGAACGTGTGTAGAACTCGGAGGTGCCGTGCGTTAGGTACTTGGATCGGTCAGATCGTGAAGACGTACGACTACATCAACCGCGTTGATAAACTCTTCCGCTTAGTGATCTTCAAGGGTATGAAGATACACTCCCCCTCTCGTTGCTATGCATCACCATGATCTTGTGTGTGCGTAGGAATTTTTTTGAAATTACTACGTTCCCCAACAACGATACCGGGGCACCTCCCCCAAGCTTTGCCAAGGGGAGTGCCCATACCCACGTGATTATGTCCTCGGAGGTGGTGAAGTAGGAGTTGTTGATGATGCAGGCTTGTTCCTCAATTTACGCTTGAGTATAATATTTTGCTCCTTTATGTCCTCGATCTCCTGCTCAAGGCTTAGTACTCTTTTTCATAATTCATGTTTATTTTCCTGCAAGAGACGAAAAGGGATAAACTCAATCTTTGGCTTCTTTGCTCTATCAGGGAGGCTTGACTTTTTAAACTCCACATGCATGTCCCCAGGCTGAGGTAATGGGGCTTCATCTTCGTGTGAACTCGTCTCCTCTTTTACTTTAGGCTCATAGTCTTCCTCTTCTTCAAAGGTCCAGCCATCATGCTCCTAGTCCCCGTAGACCTTAGGGTCTGCGAGGTAATCATCCACATAACTTTCCCCTTCCGAATCCTGAGATGACATATTGCTCCAAATCTGAAACAGAAACAGCTCGAAACGAAAACAGAGGATATTTGCGTGATACAGTGGTCAAAACCTCCAGGAGTATATATAATGAACTTTTTACCGACCAAAATACATAATGTGGAAGAAAATGGAGTCCGGGAGGCACATGAGGTGCCCACGAGACAGGGGGCACGCCCCGTAAGGGTGGGCACGCCCTCCACTCTCGTGGGGGCCTTGTGTCCCTTTCGGACTACTTCTTTCTTCCTAAAATTCTTAAATATTCCAAAACTGATAAAAATTGCCATTGGAGTTGTTTTGGAGTCGGTTTACTTGCGTACCACATACCTATTCCTTTTCAGAGTTTAGAACGTTCTGGAAAGTGTCCCTTATGTATTCCTCCGGGCTTACGGTTTCAATAATACTAGTTTCAACATTGATAGGATTACCTGAAATATAATGTTTAATTCTTTGACCGTTCACCACCCTCGGACTTGTGCCTTCGAAGTTGTCGATTTTTATGGCACCAGAACGATAGACCTCCTCGATAACGTAGGGACCTTCCCATTTAGAGAGAAGTTTTCCTGCAAAAAATCTTAAACGAGAGTTAAATAATAACACATAATCTCCTACGTTAAACTCACGCTTTTGTATCCTTTTGTCATGCTAGCGTTTAACTTTTTCTTTGAATAACTTGGCATTCTCATCGGCTTGGGTTCTCAATTCATCAAGTGAGCTAAAATCAAACAACCTCTTCTCACCGGCAAGTTCGAAGTCATAGTTGAGCTCTTTAATAGCCCAATATGCTTTATGTTCAAGTTCAAGAGGTAAATGATACGCTTTTCCATAAACCATCTTATATGGAGACATACCCATAGGATTTTTGTACGCAGTTCTATAGGCCCATAATGCATCATCAAGTTTTTTGGACCAATTCTTTCTAGATCTATTCACAATCTTTTGCAAAATTAATTTGAGCTCTCTATTGCTGAACTCTACTTGACCAGTAGACTACGGATGATAAGGGATGCGATTCTATGATTAACATCATACTTAGCAGGCATCTTACGGAAGGACCGTGAATAAAATGTGATCCACCATACGTCATAGGATATCTAGGGACTCCCAACCTCGGAAAAATAACTTCTTTAAGCATTTTAATAGAAGTGTTATGATCAGCACTACTAGTTGGAATAGCTTCTACCCACTTAGTAAGGTAATCAACAACAACTAAAATATGTGTATAACCATTAGAGGCAGGAAAAGGTCCCATCCAATCAAAGCCCCAAACTGAAGGAAATATGCCCTAGAGGCAATAATAAAGTTATTATTTATTTCCTTATTTCATGAAAAATGTTTATTATTCATGCTAGAATTGTATTAACCGGAAACATAATACATGTGTGAATACATAGACAAACATAGTGTCACTAGTATGCCTCTACTTGACTAGCTCGTTTATCAGAGATGGTTATGTTTCCTAGCCATGGACAAAAGAGTTGTCATTTGATTAACGGGATCACATCATTAGGAGAATGATGTGATTGACTTGACCCATTCCGTTAGCTTAGCACTTGATCGTTTAGTATGTTGCTATTGCTTTCTTCATGACTTATACATGTTCCTGTAACTATGAGATTATGCAACTCTCGTTTACCGGAGGAACACTTTGGGTACTACCAAACGTCACAACGTAACTGGGTGATTATAAAGGAGTACTACAGGTGTCTCCGAAGGTACATGTTGAGTTGGCGTATTTCGAGATTAGGTTTTGTCACTCCGATTGTCGGAGAGGTATCTCTGGGCCCTCTCCGTAATGCACATCATTATAAGCCTTGCAAGAAATGTGACCAATGAGTTGGTTATGGGATGATGCATTACAGAACGAGTAAAGAGACTTGCCGGTGACGAGATTGAACTAGGTATTGGATACCGACGATCGAATCTCGGGCAAGTAACATACCGATGACAAAGGGAACAACGTATGTTGTTATGCAGTTTGACCGATAAAGATCTTCGTAGAATATGTAGGAGCCAATATGGCCATCCAGGTCCCGCTATTGGTTATTGACCGAGAATAGTTCTAGGTCATGTCTACATAGTTCTTGAACCCGTAGGGTCCGCACGCTTAAGGTTTCGATGATAGTTATATTATGAGTTTATGAGTTTTGATGTACCGAAGGAGTTCGGAGTCCCGGATGAGATCGGGGACATGACGAGGAGTCTCGAAATGGTCGATACGTAAAGATCGATATATTGGACAACCATATTCGGAGTTCGGAAAGGTTCCGAGTGATTCGGGTATTTTTCGGAGTACCGGAGAGTTACGGGAATTCGCCGGGGAGAAGTATTGGGCCTTATTGGGCCCTGCGGGAAAGAGAGAGGGGCTGCCTAGGGCAGGCCGCGCGCCCCCCCATGGCCTAGTCCAAATTGGACTAGGGGGAGGGGCCGCACCCCCTCCTTCCTTCCCTTCTCTCTTCCCCTTCCTTGTCTCCTACTCCTAATACATGGAAGGACTCCTAGTTGGACTAGGAAAGGGGGAATCCTACTCACGGTGGGAGTAGGACTCCCTTCGGGCGCGCCATAGAAGAGGGCCTGCCCTCCCCTCCTCCACTCCTTTATATACGGGGGTAGGGGGACACCCCATGGACACACAAGTTGATTTAGGGATCGTTCCTTAGCCGTGTGCGGTGCCCCCTTCCACCATATTCCACCTCGGTCATATCGTCGTGGAGTTTAGGCGAAGCCCTGCACCGGTAGAACATCATCATCGTCACCACGCCGTCGTGCTGACGAAACTCATCTCCGGAGCCTTTGCTGGATCGGAGGGCCGGAGATCATCATCGAGCTGAACGTGTGCTGAACTCGAAGGCCCTGTACGTTCGGTGCTTGGATCGGTCGGATCGTGAAGACGTACGACTACATCAACCGCGTTGTGCTAACGCTTCCTCTTACGGTCTACGAGGGTACGTAGACGAACACTCTCCCCTCTCGTTGCTATATCATCAACATGATCTTGCGTGTGCGTAGGAATTTTTTTGAAATTACTACGTTCCCCAACAGTGGTATCAGAGCCAGGTTTTATGCGTTGATGTTATATGCACGAGTAGAACACAAGTGAGTTGTGGACGATATAAGTCATACTGCCTACCAGCATGTCATACTTTGGTTCAGCGGTATTGTTGGATGAAGCGGCCCGGACCGACATTACGCGTACGCTTACGCGAGACTGGTTCTACCGACATGCTTTGCACACAGGTGGCTGGCGGGTGTCAGTTTCTCCAACTTTAGTTGAACCGAGTGTGGCTACGCCCGGTCCTTGCGAAGGTTAAAATGGAGTCTATTTGACAAACTATCGTTGTGGTTTTGATGCATAGGTGAGATTGGTTCTTGCTTAAGCCCGTAGCAGCCACGTAAAACTTGCAACAACAAAGTAGAGGACGTCTAACTTGTTTTTGCAGGGCATGTTGTGATGTGATATGGTCAAAACGTGATGAGATATAAGTTGTTGTATGAGATGATCATGTTTTGTTGAAGTTATCGGCGACTGACAGAAGCTCTATGGTTGTCTCTTTGTTGCATAAGATGCAAGTGCCAAATAATTGCTTTACTTTATCGCTATGCGATAGCAATAGTTGCAAGAGCAATAGTTGGTGAGACGACCATGTGATGACACATTGATATAGATCAAGATGATGAAGATCATGGTGTCGTGCCGGTGACGATAGAGATCATGACAGTACTTTGGAGATGGAGATCAAAGGCGCAAGATGATCATGGCCATATCATGTCACATATTTTGATTGCATATGATGTTTATCTGTTATACATCTTATTATGTTTTGTTTGACGGTAGCATTTTAAGATGATCTCTCACTAATTATCAAGAAGTGTTCTCCCTGAGTATGCACCGTTGCGAAAGTTCTTCGTGCTGAGACACCACATGATGATCGGGTGTGATAGGCTCTATGTTCAAATACAACGGGTGCAAAACAGTTGCACACGCGGAATACTCAGGTTATACTTGACGAGCCTAGCATATACAGATATGGCCTCGGAACACGGAGACCGAAAGGTCGAGCGTGAATCATATAGTAGATATGATCAACATAGTGATGTTCACCATTGAAACTACTCTATCTCACGTGATGATCGGACATGGTTTAGGTAATTTGGATCACATGATCACTTAGATGACTAGAGAGATGTCTGTCTAAGTGGGAGTTCTTAAGTAATATGATTAATTGAACTTAAATTTATCATGAACTTAGTCCTGGTAGTATTTTGCAAATTATGTTGTAGATCAATAGCTCGTGTTGTTGCTTTCATATGTTTATTCTGATATCTTCCTAGAGAAAAATTGTGTTGAAAGATGTTAGTAGCAATGATGCGGATTGAATCCGTGATCTGAGGTTTATCCTCATTGCTGCACAGAAGAATTATGTCCTTAATTCACCGCTAGGTGACAGACCTGTTGCAGGAGCAGATGCAGACGTTATGAACGTTTGGCTAGCTCAATATGATGACTACTTGATAGTTTAGTGCACCATGCTTAACGGCTTAGAATCGGGACTTCAAAGATGTTTTGAACATCATGGATCATATGAGATGTTCCAAGAATTGAAGTTAATATTTCAAGCAAATACCCGAGTTGAGAGATATGAAGTCTCCAACAAGTTCTATAGCTAAAAGATGGAGGAGAATCGCTCAACTAGTGAGCATGTGCTCAGATTGTCTGGGTACTTCAA
Organism: Triticum dicoccoides; assembly: GCF_002162155.2. Lineage (NCBI taxonomy): Eukaryota > Viridiplantae > Streptophyta > Magnoliopsida > Poales > Poaceae > Triticum > Triticum dicoccoides. The sequence continues at coordinate 549,794,924 of NC_041393.1, read as the reverse complement.
TCGCTTGAATCAAGTGGGAGTTAATCTTCCAGATAAGATAGTGATTGGCAGAGTTCTCTAGTCACCATCACCAAGTTAGTGGAACTTCGTGATGAACTACAATGCAAGGGATGACGAAAACGATTCCCAAGCTCTTCGTGATGTTGAAATCAATGAAGGTAGAAATCAAGAAAGAGCATCAAGTGTTGATGATTGACAAGACCACTAGTTTCAAGAAAAGGGCAAAGGGAAAGAAAGGGAAACTTCAAGTAGAATGGCAAACAAGTTGTCACTCCCGTGAAGAATACCAAAGCTGGACCAATGCCTGAAACTGAGTGCTTACACTTCAAAGGAAATGGTCACTGGAAGCGGAAATGCCCTAAATATTTGGTGGATAAGAAGGATGGCAAAGTGAACAAGGGTATATTTGATACACAGGTGTTTGATGTGTGCCTTACTAGTGTTTATAGTAGCCCCTGAGTATTTGATACTTGTTCGGTTGCTAAGATTAGTAACTCGAAACAGGAGTTACAGAATAAACAAAGACTAGTTGAAGGGGAAGTGACAATGAGTGTTGGAAATAGTTCCAAGATTGATATGATCATCATCACACACTCCCTATATTTTCGAGATTAGTGTCAAACCTAAATAAATGTTATTTAGAGTTTGCGTTGAGCATGAATATGATTTGATCATGTTTATTGCGATACGGTTATTCATTTGAAGTTAAAGAATAATTATTATTCTGTTTACATGAATAAGACCTTCGATGGTTATACACCCAATGAAAATAGTTTGTTGGATCTCGATCGTAGTGATACACATATTCATAATATTGATGCCAAAAGATGCAAAGTTAATAATGATAGTGCAACTTATTTGTGGCACTGCCGTTTGGGTCATATCGGTGTAAAGCGCATCAAGAAACTCCATAAAGATGGATTTTCGGAATCACTTGGTTATGAATCATTTGATGCTTGCGAATCGTGCCTTTTGGGCAAGATGACTAAAACTCCGTTCTCCGGAACAATGGAACGAGCTACTGACTTGTTGGAAATAATACATACTATTGTATGCACACCAATGAGTATGAAGGCTCGTGGCAAGTATCGTTATTTTTTGACCTTCACAAGATGATTTGAGCAGATATGGGTATATCTACTTGATGAAACATAAGTCTGAGATAGTTGAAAAGTTCAAAGAATTTCAGAGTGAAGTGGAAAAATCATCGTAACAAGAAAATAAAGTTTTTGCGATCTGATCACAGAGACGAATATTTGAGTTACGAGTTTGGCCTTCATATAAAACAATGTGGAATAGTTTCACAGCTCACACCACCTGGAACACCACAATGTTATGGTGTGTCTGAACGTCATAACCGCACTTTATTGGATATGGTGTGATCTATGATGTCTCTTACTGATTTACCACTATTGTTTTGGGGTTATGCATTAGAGACAGCTACATTCACGTTAAAAGGGCACCATCTAAATCCGTTGAGACGACACCGTGGTTTAGCAGTAAACCTAAGTTGTCGTTTCTTAAAGTTTGGGGCTGCGATGCTTATTTGAAAAAGTTTCATCTTGATAAGCTCAAACCCAAATCAGAGAAGTGCGTCTTCATAGAATACCCAAAGGTAACTATTGGGTACACCTTCTATCACAGATCCAAAGGCAAATCATTCGTTGCTAAGAATGGATCCTTTCTAGAGAAGGAGTTTCTCTCCAAAGAAGTGAGTGGGAGGAAAGTAGAACTTGATAAGGTAATTGTACCTTCTCCCGAATTGGAAAGTAGTTCATCACTGAAATCAGTTCCAGTGATTCCTACACCAATTAGTGAGGAAGCTAATGATGATGATCATGAAACTTCAGATCAAGTTACTACAGAACCTCGTAGGTCTTCCAAAGTACAGTCCGCACCAGAGTGGTATGGTAATCCTGTTCTGGAATTCATGTTACTAGACCATGATGAACCTACGAACTATGAGGAAGCGATGATGAGCCCAGATTCCGCAAAATGGCTGGAGGCCATGAAATCTGAGATAGGATCCATGTATGAGAACAAAGTGTGGACTTTGGTGGACTTGCCCAAAGATTGGCAAACCATAGAAAATAAATGGATCTTCAAGAGGAAGACGGACGATGATAGTAGTGTTACTATCTACAAAGCTCGACTTGTCGCAAAAAGGTTTTTGACAAGTTCAAGATGTTGAATACAATGAGATTTTCTCACTCGTATCGATGCTTAAGTCTGTCCGAATCATGTTAGCAATTGCCACATTTTATGAAATCTGGCAAATGGATGTCAAAACTGCATTCCTTAATGGATTTATTAAAGAAGAGTTGTATATGATGCAACCAGAAGGTTTTGTCAATCCTAAAGATGCTAACAAAGTGTGCAAGCTCCAGCAATCCATCAATGGACTGGTGCAAGCATCTCGGAGTTGGAATATACGCTTTGATAAGTTGATCAAAGCATATAGTTTTATACAGACTTACGGTGAAGCCTGTATTTACAAGAAAGTGAGTGGGAGCACTACAACATTTCTGATAAGTATATGTGAATGACATATTGTTGATCGGATGTAATGTAGAATTATTCTGCAAAGCATAAAGGAGTATTTGAAAGGAGTTTTTCGAAGAAAGACCTCAGTAAAGCTACTTACATATTGAGCATCAAGATCTATTGAGATAGATCAAGACGCTTGATAAGATTTTCAATGAGTACATACCTTGAAAAGATTTTGAAGTAGTTCAAAATGGAACAGTCAAAGAAAGAGTTCTTGCCTGTGTTGCAAAGGTATGAAATTGAGTAAGACTCAAATCCCGACCACAACAGAAAATAGAAAGAGAATGAAAAGTCATTCCCTATGCCTCAGTCATAGGTTCTATAAAGTATGCTATGCTATGTACCAGACCTATTATATACCTTGCTCTGTATTTAACAAGGGAGTACAATAGTGATCTTGGAGTAGATCACTGGACATTGGTCAAGAATATCCTTAGTGAGGACTAAGGAAATATTTCTCGATTATGGAGGTGATAAAAGAGCCCGTCGTAAAAGTTACCTCGGTGCAAGTTTTCACACCAATCCAGATGACTCTAAGTCTCAATCTGGATACATATTGAAAGTGGGAGCGATTAGCTAGAGTAGCTCCATGCAGAGCATTGTAGACATAGAATATTTGCAAAATACATACGGCTCTGAATGTGACAGACCCGGACTAAGCTTCTCTCACGAGCAAAACATGATCACACCTTAGTACTCTTTGGGTGTTAATCACATAGTGATGTGAACTAGATTATTGACTCTAGTAAACCCTTTGGGTGTTGGTCACATGATGATGTGAACTATGGGTGTTAATCATATACAGATATGAATATTGGTGTTAAATCACATGGCGATGTGAACTAGATTATTGACTCTAGTGCAAGTGGGAGACTGAAGGAAATATGCCCTAGAGGCAATAATAAAGTTATTATTTATTTCCTTATTTCATGAAAAATGTTTATTATTCATGCTAGAATTGTATTAACCGGAAACATAATACATGTGTGAATACATAGACAAACATAGTGTCACTAGTATGCCTCTACTTGACTAGCTCGTTTATCAGAGATGGTTATGTTTCCTAGCCATGGACAAAAGAGTTGTCATTTGATTAACGAGATCACATCATTAGGAGAATGATGTGATTGACTTGACCCATTCCGTTAGCTTAGCACTTGATCGTTTAGTATGTTGCTATTGCTTTCTTCATGACTTATACATGTTCCTGTAACTATGAGATTATGCAACTCCCGTTTACCGGAGGAACACTTTGGGTACTACCAAACGTCACAATGTAACTGGGTGATTATAAAGGAGTACTACAGGTGTCTTCGAAGGTACATGTTGAGTTGGCGTATTTCGAGATTAGGTTTTGTCACTCCGATTGTCGGAGAGGTATCTCTGGACCCTCTCGGTAATGCACATCATTATAAGCCTTGCAAGCAATGTGACCAATGAGTTGGTTACGGGATGATGCATTACAGAACGAGTAAAGAGACTTGCCGGTGACGAGATTGAACTAGGTATTGGATACCGACGATCGAATCTCGGGCAAGTAACATACCGATGACAAAGGGAACAACGTATGTTGTTATGCGGTTTGACCGATAAAGATCTTCGTAGAATATGTAGGAGCCAATATGGGCATCCAGGTCCCGCTATTGGTTATTGACCGAGAATAGTTCTAGGTCATGTCTACATAGTTCTCGAACCCGTAGGGTCCGCACGCTTAAGGTTTCGATGACAGTTATATTATGAGTTTATGAGTTTTGATGTACCGAAGGAGTTCGGAGTCCCGGATGAGATCGGGGACATGACGAGGAGTCTCGAAATGGTCGAGACGTAAAGATCGATATATTGGACGACCATATTCGGAGTTCGGAAAGGTTCCGAGTGATTCGGGTATTTTTCGGAGTACGGGAGAGTTACGGGAATTCGCCGGGGAGAAGTATTGGGCCTTATTGGGCCCTGAGGGAAAGAGAGAGGGGCTGCCTAGGGCAGGCCGCCCCCCCCCCCATGGCCTAGTCCGAATTGGACTAGGGGGAGGGGCCGCACCCCCTCCTTCCTTCCCTTCTCTCTTCCCCTTCCTTGTCTCCTACTCCTAATACATGGAAAGGAGGAATCCTACTCCCGGTGGGAGTAGGACTCCCCTAGGGCGCGCCATAGAAGAGGGCCGGCCCTCCCCTCCTCCACTCCTTTATATACGGGGGTAGGGGCACCCCATGGACACACAAGTTGATCTACGGATCGTTCCTTAGCCGTGTGCGGTGCCCCCTTCCACCATATTCCACCTCGGTCATATCGTCGTGGAGTTTAGGCGAAGCCCTGCGCCGGTAGAACATCATCATCGTCACCATGCCGTCGTGCTGACGGAACTCATCTCCGGAGCCTTTGCTGGATCGGAGGGCCGGAGATCGTCATCGAGCTGAACGTGTGCTGAACTCGGAGGCCCCGTACGTTCGGTGCTTGGATCGGTCGGATCGTGAAGACGTACGACTACATCAACCGCGTTGTGCTAACACTTCCGCTTACGGTCTACGAGGGTACGTAGACGAACACTCTCCCCTCTCGTTGCTATATCATCACCATGATCTTGCGTGTGCGTAGGAAATTTTTTGAAATTACTACGTTCCCCAACACAAACATCAAACGGTTCAATAACGAGAGAATAATTCATAGGCATTTCTTGACGTCTACTAATGTTACCTACTCTTTGACATTCATCACAAGATAAAACAAACTTACGAGCATCTTTGAAGAGAGTAGGCCAATAAAAACCAGATTGTAGTACCTTGTGTGCAGTTCTATCTCTAGCGTGGTGTCCTCCATAGGATTCAGAATGACACTTACGGAGGATCTGTTACTGTTCATGCTCAGGCACACAACGTCTAATAACACCATCTACTCCTTCTTTACAAAGGTGTGGATCATCCCAAAAGTAATGTCTTAAATCATAAAAGAACTTTTTCTTTTGCTAGTATGTGAAATTTGGCAGTATAAATTTAGCAACAATGTAATTAGCATAATCAACATACCAAGGAGCAGTACGAGAAGCATTAATGACCGCTAATTGTTCATCAGGAAAGCTATCATCAATAGGAAGTGGGCCATCAAGAACATTCTCTAACCTAGACAAGTTGTCTACAACGGGGGTCTCAGCTCCCTTTCTATCAATAATATGCAAATCAAATTCTTGGAGCAGGAGAACCTGTCTAATGAGCCTAGGCTTAGCATCTTTCTTTTCCATAAGATATTTAATAGCAGCATGATCAGTGTGAAGAGTAACTTTGGAATCAACAATATAAGGTCTAAACTTATCACATGCAAACACAACTGCTAAGAACTCTTTTTCAGTAGTAGCATAATTTCTCTAGGTAGTATCAAGAGTCTTACTAGCATACTGGGTAACATTTAATTTTTTATCAACTCTTTGCCCTAGAACAGAACCTACAACATAATTAGTAGCATCACACATAATTTCACAGGGTAAATTCCAATCAGGTGGCTGAACAATAGGTGTAGTGATCAAAGCTTTCTTAAGTATTTCGAATGCTTCTACACAATCATCATCAAAGACAAAAGGAATATCTTTTTGCAATAAATTAGTCAGAGGCCTAGAGATTTTAGAAAAGTCCTTAATGAACCTTCTATAAAAACCGACATGACCAAGGAAACTTCTTATACCTTTTATGTCCTTGGGACATGGCATCTTTTCAATAGCATCAACCTTGGCTTTATCAACTTCAATACCTCTCTCTGAGATATTATGCCCCAAGACAATGCCTTCGTTAACCATAAAGTGACACTTTTCCCAATTCAAGACAAGACTAGTGTCTTTGCATCTCTGCAAAACTCGATCAAGGTTGATCAAACAATCATCAAAAGAGGATCCATAAACGGAGAAGTCATCCATGAATACCTCACAAATCTTTTCACAAAAATCAGAGAATATAGCCATCATGCTTGTTTGAAAGGTAGCAGGTGCATTACATAAACCAAAAGGCATATGTCTATAAGCGAAAGTGCCTAAAGGGCAAGTAAAAGTAGTTTTTGGTTGATCCCCCGCTGACACGGGTATTTGAGAGAAGCCAGAGTAACCATCTAGAAAGCAAAAATGTGTGTATTTGGATAGTCTTTCTAGGATTTGATCAATAAAAGGTAAAGGGTAATGATCTTTCTTAGTAGCTTTATTTAATTTACGGAAATCAATTACCATCCTATAACCTGTAATAATTCTTTGCGGGATCAATTCATATTTATCATTAAGAACAACGGTAATACCTCCCTTTTTAGGGACACAATGGACAGGGCTTACCCAATCACTATCAGCAACAGGATAAATTATACCTGCTCAAGGAGCTTTAGTATCTCTGTTCTTACCACTTCTTTCATCTTGGGATTCAGTCATCGTTGAGGATCTCTAACTGGTTTGGCATCGTCTTCCAAATTAATTTTGTGTTGGCATAACGTGGGACTAACGCCCTTAAGATCATCCAGAGTATATCCAATAGCAGCTCGGTGCTTCTTCAGAGTTTTCAATAATCTTTCTTCTTATTGCTCTGAAAGGTTAGCACTAATAATAACAGGATATATTTTCTTTTCATCAAGATAAGCATACTTAAGATTATCAGGTAACGGTTTGAGTTCAAACACGGGATCACCCTTGGGTGGAGGCGGATCCCCAAGAATTTCAACGGGAAGATTATGTTTCAGCACAGGGTCCTGTTTAAGGAAGACTTCATCTATTTCCCTTCTTTCCTTCATAAACATATCATTTTCATGGTCAAGCAAGTATTGTTCTAATGGATCAATAGGAGGTACAACAATGGAAGCTAGACCAATAATTTCATTCTTACTAGGTGGTTCCCTATCACGTGGTTGTCTATGAAACTTAGCAAAATTAAACTCATGAGACATACCATCTAAGCCAACAGTGACAATATCTTTTTCACAATCAATCTTGGCACTAGCTGTATTCAAGAAGGGTCTACCAAAAATAATGGGACAAAAATCATCTTGTGGGGAGCCAAGAACAAGAAAATCAGCAGGGTATTTAACCTTCCCACACAAAACTTCGACATCTATAACAATCCCTACTGGTTTAATGGTATCCCTATTAGCAAGCTTAATGGTAACATCAATGTCTTCTAATTCAATGGGTGCAATGTCATGCATAATTTCTTGATATAAGGTATAAGGTATCGCACTAGCACTAGCACCCATATCACATAAGCCATGATAACAATGATCTCCTATTTTAACAGAAATAACAGGCATGCCTACGACAGATCTATGTATCTTAGTATCTGGTCTAGCAATATTAGCAGATTCATCACAGGAATAAATAACATGCCCATATAAATCATCATGCAAGAGATCTTTAACCATAGCAATACTAGGTTCAACATTGATTTGCTCAGGAGGTGTATAAATCCTAGTATTACTCTTACAAACAACAGTCGAAGTTCTAGCATGATCCTTTATCCTAATAGGAAAAGGAGGTTTCTCAACATAAGTAGTAGGAACAATAGGATCACTATAGGTGATAGTCTTTTCTTCAACTGTAATAGGTGCAACTACTTTCACTTCAACAGGAGGATTATATTTAAACCACCTCTCTTTAGGGAGATCAACGTGAGTAGCAAAAGATTCACAGAAAGAAGCTACTATCTCAGAGTCAAGTCCATACTTAGCGCTAAATCCACAAAAAGCATCAGTATCCATAAAATATTTAACACAATCGAACTTAGGTGTCATACCTGACTCCTTACCATCGTCGGAACCCCAATCTTCAGAGTTGCATTTAATTCTTTCCAATAAGTCCCATTTTGAATCAATAGTCTTCAACATATAAGAACCAGCACAGGAAGTATCGAGCGGGTTGCGATCATTAAGACAAAGCCGAGCATAAAAGTTTTGAATAATCATTTCCCGGGAGAGCTCATGATTGGGGCATGAATATAACATTGACTTAAGCCTCCCCCAAGCTTGAGCGATGCTTTCTCCTTCGCGAGGCCAGAAATTATATATGTAATTAAGATCACGATGAACAAGATGCATAGGATAGAACTTCTAGTGAAATTCCAACTTCAATCGCTTATAATTCCAGGATCTCGTATCATAACATAGCCTATACCATATCAATCCATATCCCTTCAAAGATAAAGGGAAGACCTTCCTTTTGACAACATCATCGGGAATACCTGCAAGCTTAAATAATCCACAAACTTCATCCATAAAGATAAGGTGTAAATCGGGATGCAATGTTCCATCTCCTGCAAATGGATTAGCTAGCAGTTTCTCTATCATACTCGAAGGAATCTCAAAGTAAATAGTTTCATAAAGTTCAGTAGGTTGAGGAGAAAATTTTTGCTCTTCTGGTCGGGGTGAAGATACCCCGAACAAGCCCCTCAAAAGATTAGTTTCCATAGTGACAAGTAACAAAAAATTTCAGCACACTATATAAATGTTTCCTTACCAAGTTCCACTCACCAAAAGCGCTACACTCCCCGGCAACGGCGCCAGAAAAGAGTCTTGATGACCCAAAAGTGTAGGGGATCTATCGTAGTCCTTTCGATAAGTAAGAGTGTCGAACCCAACGAGGAGCAGAAGGAAAGGGTAAGCGGTTTTCAGTAAGGTTTTCTCTGCAAGCACTGAAATTATACGTAATAGATAGTATGTGATATGATAAATAGTAACGAGCAACAAGTAAATAAAGTAAATAAAGTGCAGCAAGGTGGCCCAATCCTTTATGTAGCAAAGTATAAGCCTGGACAATTTCTAATAATGAGAAAGGAGCTCCCGAGGACACATGGGAATTATCGTCAAGCTAGTTTTCATCACGTTCATATGATTCGCGTTCGGTACTTTGATAATTTGATATGTGGGTGGACCGGTGCTTGGGTACTGCCCTTACTTGGACAAGCATCCCACTTATGATTAATCCCTATTGCAAGCATCCGCAACTACAAAATAAGTATTAAGGTAAACCTAACCATAACATTAAACATATGGATCCAAATCAGCCCCTAACATAGCAACGCATAAACTAGGGTTTAAGCTTCTGTCACTCTAGCAACTCATCATCTACTTATTACTTCCCAATGCCTTCCTCTAGGCCTAAATAATGGTGAAGTGTCATGTACTCGACGTTTACATAACACCACTAGAGGAAAAGACAACATACCTCTCATAAAAATATCGAACGAATACCAAATTCACATGACTACTAATAGCAAGACTTCACCCATGTCCTCAGGAACAAACATAACTACTCACAAAGCATATTCATGTTCATAATTAGAGGATTAATAATATGCATTAAGGATCTGAACATATGATCTTCCACCAAGTAAACCAATTGGCATCAACTACAAGGAGTAATCAACACTACTAGCAACCCACAGGTACCAATTTGTGGTTTGATACAAGATTGGATACAAGAGATGAACTAGGTTTTGAGAGGAGATGGTGCTAGTGAAGATGTTGATGGAGATTGACCCCCTCCCGATGAGAGGATCATTGGTGATGACATTGGTGATGATTTCTGCCTCCCGGAGGGAAGTGTGCCCGGTAGAACAGCTCCGCCGGAGCCCTAGATTGGTTCCGCCAAGGTTCAGCCTCGTGGCGGCGGAGTTTCGTCCCGTAAGCTTGCCCACGATTTTTTCCAGGATAAAAGCCCTCATATAGCAGAAGATGGACACCGGGGGCCACCAGGGGGCCCAGGAAACAGGGGCGCGCCCAGTAGGGGGCGCGCCCCCCACCCTCCTGGACAGGGTGTGGGCCCCCTGGTGTATTTCTTCTGCTCAATAATTCTTATTAATTCCAAAAATAGGTTTTGTGGAGTTTCAGGATTTTTGGAGCTGTGCAGAATAGGTTTCCAATGTTTGCTCCTTTTCCAGCCAGAATTCCAGCTGTCAGCATTCCCCTCTTCATAGTAAATCTTGTAAAATAAGAGAGAATAGCCATAAGTATTGAGATATAATGTGTAACAACAGCCCATAATGCAATAAATATTTATATAAAAGCATGATGCAAAATGGACATATCAAAACACCGCAGCAAAACAAGTCCAGGACTGAAACCACTTCAGAAGAGCTCAAGAAACCATATCCTAGGTACCCATAATGCTGGCAAGATGCTTAGCAAGCTTATTAACTTTCTCTCGTTTGGCGCTTAAATCCTCCAGTGCTTGCTGTTGCACCAGAAAGGATGCATCTGAATTCTGCAGGGACTTCCTCAGTACTCCGACTTCCTATCACAGAATATTTGATCGATGTCTTTCAACTTGAAGTTGAGACTCAAGAAGCTGAACTGATTTAGGAAGCGAGTTCGAAGAGCTGGTGCCAGCAGTAGTGGCCAGTAACTCGAACACTACATCAAGACGGGACATTGGGGTTGTCTCAGTGTCTTCAGTATAGTTTTAAACAGCAACTTTAGTCGCCATCTCCATATCTGGTTTACTTGTAAGCTTTGCTGGGTATGCCTTATATACCGCGTTTGGGCAACCCTCTCAACAATTAAGAGATCCATTCGAAGAACACGGAGACTAATTTAAGTAAGAAGTCCCCCTATCTGGGAGACTTACTTAAATGAAATTATTTTATTCTTTTAGTTGGAGTTGGTGGAACCTTAGGTGGTTCTCAGAGCTTTCTTGGAGACCAACAGGGATGTCTCACCATCTTAAACCTTATCTGCATTACTTCCTTTACCATTGTATAACGGGGCACTCTTCTCCAATATTTTATCCGCATTCTAACAGAGAAACAAACAGACACATTACAGGTTTACCATGTTGTATATGAAAACTCATTTTGGTAAACCAGTTCAGTAGTATGGTGGACAGGATAACAGTATGAAACAAACATATATCTATGTAGTATGGTCACTATATGGTCTATAGCATTCTAGTTTATGTTTCCAAATCAAGATAGAGATAGTTCAAATCATATCTAGTTAAGACAAAGCAGCATAGACAGAATATATGTGTGGGAAACTACACAACAATAACAACACTTGTAATGTGCATGGCATGAGAACATAACTGTTTATTCAATTGAAACTGAAATCAACATAGAGAAAGTTACAACAGCAAACACGTTAAAGAAATAGGTTTAAAACATACCTGTTGCGCCATTGGAGTTCCAGTTGCATCCTTCAAATTTGAAATTAGTTGGTATGAGTAAATAAAGTGATGCAAGAGAAAAGGAGTATGAACCATAGCTACGGAACCTGACCTGAGAACAATTTTTCTTCTGCTTTAAGAATTAACTTGGGTTTCGGAGTGGTGGTCCTCATGCTTTGGGCACTGTAATTTCCTTACTAACTGCTCGTGTTTGGGTGCTCTGTGGTGGAGGCAGTGTTGTGTCAACTGGAACTGGGTTACTATCTGCTGGGGTTGGGGTTAGAAGTAGTGTAGCTGGTTCTCTGTCCAACTGGGTAGGGGTACAATCTGCGTGAGTCTGGGTTATCTGTGGTGGGGCTGGTTCTAGGGCAAGTACAACCGTGGTTCTATCTGCATCGATAGGTAGCACAATTTTTTCTGAAGACCGTGTTTTTACTCCCATAGACACTGCCATCACCCCCTCATTGAATGTACAGACATTGTAAGATAGACAAGTGCAATGGATAGTAGGGAAGAAAACATGGCATGAAATAATTCACATTTATGTTGTCTAACCAAACAGAATAGCATGAAATAATTTCACATATATGATGGCTAATTAAATAAGATAGCATGACGCAATTTCACATGTATGATGGTATCTAAACATGATAGAATGACATAGTTCAAAATATGATGACTATGTAAACAAGATGGGATGATATAACTATATTATGTCTTTAGAAAATGGGTTGGCATGCCATAATTCAGATACATGTTGTCTATGTAAACATCATGGCATGATATAATTCGAATATATGATTTATATACTAAGCAAGTGAGCAGAGTGCAATCGCATATATGATGTGTCAACTAAGGAGATGGCATTCAATATTGTGTATATGATGTAAAAACTAAGCATTGCAAGACAACATATGCATGATATGAGTAATATAACCCTGCCAAGTTTGAGCATACACGTCAGGGGGATAATAGGACTGGTCATCTGCCTCTGAATCCTCCTCTGAGGAGTTATCTATAACCAGCAAGATATCTGCTTCAGCAGGTAGCATTGTCTGCTCTAAAGACCTTGTTTTCACTCCGGATTTCTCCATCACCAATTCAAATGACTGATGACATGAAGAGCAGTTGAATATACAAACATTGTCGACAAATGCAATGAGTAATACAAAAAAAAGGATGCCATGATATAATTTACATATATGACACTTGGCTAAACAACATGGCACTGCATAATTCACATATATAATGCCTTGTAACAAGATAGCATTGCATAATTCACATATATAATGTCTTGCAACAAGGTGGCATTGCAAAATTCATATACATGGTAATTAGACACTAAACAGGTGGCATTCACACAAAGCATGTCTAAACTAAGCAAATGACATGCCAATGCAAGACACCATATGCACGATATGAGCAATATAACCCTGCCAAGTTAGAGCATGCATCTCGGGGTGGGGGGAGTAGGACTGGTCATCTATCTCTGGATCCTCCTCTGAGGAGCTATCCGTAACCAGCAAGACATGCACTTCGTCAGATAGCATTGTCTGCTCTGAAGACCATGTTTCCACTCCAGATTTTTCCATGACCGTGTCGAATGGATGATGCACAGGAAGAGTAATTGAATGTACTAAAATTGTTGACAAATTTAATACGTAATAAAAAATAATGGCATGATATAATTCACGTACAAGATGACTGGCTAACCAGCGTGGCATTACAAAATTCACATATATGATGCCTGGCTAAACAAGATGGCATTGCATGATTCACATATACGATAAAGAAACTAAATAGGTGGCATTCCCACAAAGCATGTCTAAACTAAGCAGATGACATATTTGATGTATAAAGTAAGCAATGCAAGGCCCGTATGCATGATATTACCAACATTAGCATGCCAAGTTAGAGCGAAGACCTCAGGTGTTAAATAGGAGTGGTCTTCTCCTTTTGAATCCCCCTCAGAACAGTTATCTTCCTCTTGATTACAATCCGAAATGGGTGGAGGGGGGCTGCCTTTGCGCCCACCATGGAGCAACGTCTGTATGAAATTTTATTGCCACGCAAGGCTCGTCTCTTTTGCTCTACATGTTCAGTTCCATTGTGTACAATAGAACTAACATGCATAGGAATAAAACATAGTGAGATTATGTAAGGAGTGCATGCACAAATCCAGAGTGATGGTACAAACTGTGGGTAGACCCAAAACCAATGATAGCAGGCAGATAATAGCTTTAGTTAAAAATACAGATAATGGCTCCTTTAATGTTTGTTTCCACCCAACATGAAACTCATAGTAGACACCCGAGATTAACCAGATAGTAGACAAATAGTATTCATTGCCGCCCCAATATGTACCCCACAACCATTTAAAAACTCAAGTTTAAGCATTAGTTAGGACCTGACTCGGAGTCTAATAGGTGAACCAGATGATAAAGTAGCATGTCATCATATTAAGTGATGCATAACTTAAGCAGACAGAAAGAGTGCGACCTCTCTTGCGGACCCGTGTAGTCCTCAAGGTCATCTGCTCAGTTGATGATGATAATGCAGTTGTCATGGCTACCGACAGTGGGGAAGAAGATCTGAGGCGGCGAAAGACAGTCTGGAGGGGAGATCCCTGCTGTGGTGAACCCTTCCATCGTTGGAGCAGCTGAGCTGGGGTGGAACACAACACAGCAAACAAACCACACAATGTTTTCTTTGACACATATCCGTAACAGAAGTAACTGTGTAAGGGCTTGTTTGAATTTGAGGATTCTAACAATGCAGGGATAGGAGATACACAGGAATAGGATAGGAATGCACGTGCAAAACAGAGAATTTAAAAACACAAGATTTCTGCCAATCTGGGTGTTTGGTTCACAAGAATTGGAAGATCACAAGATGCAAAGAAGCATGATGAGATTAACTCAAACTATAAGAAAATGTACGGTTATAATGCTATTATGCTACTATCACTTAGTCTTGGGCTTCATGAATAGGAATTTGAAAAGGAGGACAAGTGGATGTTAAAATTCCTATGATTTTTCTTTCAAGGAGACACTAAAGGAGCAAATCCTATAGTTTTCCTTTTCTCCATTCCTTTGAACCAAATGCATGAATAGTAGTACCATAGGAAACTTTCCAATTCCTATGTTTTTCCTTCACTTTTCCTTTCAAGCACTGGCGATTCTAGTAGGCAGGCTTGAGCAGGGAAAATTCTACACTCAAAAAATGTTTTTGTGCTACTTCTACTACTTTGGACCCAGGCCACTGCCCTACTAGCTCAACTCCGAGGCCCATCTACAAATGCACAGCTCAAACGCGCAGAGATAAATAATGATGGCGTTCAAGAGAGTCCATCACAGATAGCTAAGTTGCCTGGTACCTCACTGCTTGTCATATAGTAGGAGAAACTAATCGTACGTGTGCTCAATGGACAATCTATATAACATGTAGAGTAAAAAAGAGATGCAACAAGTATACAACCTCTTTGACGAAACCATGTCGATCGCAGCGTGATTGGGTTGGTTGGTGAGGATGCTCCCGCTGATTTTGCTGTTGGAGGAGGGGAAGAAGATCTTAGGCGTCTGGAGATGGAGCCCGAGGTACTACTCCGCTGTGATGGAGGGTTTCGTCATTGGAGCAGCTCCAGTGAGTTGTACGACGGCGAGGCTGAAGAAAGACAAGAGAGACAATGTTAACCTGAGTGGAATTCTAATAGCATCTCCAATAGATAACGTAATTAAAATACATAACCACAAAGTGCTAGATGTAAAATATATCAGCCGCTCATCTTTGAACTTAACAGTCGAAACTGAATTTAACCGTCGAAACTGAATTTTGCTAGCAAAACTGAATTTTACTGTCGAAACGGAATGCACTAGTAGCAGAAAAACAGTAGCAGCAGCAGCGCATGCGAGAGCTGGGGCAGTTGGTCATGTAGAAGCATCTCGGGTAGCAACTGCAGGGGCTGGAGGCAGAGTAGGATCTGCTGCTCGTGCAGCAGCAGCGTGCGCAAGAGTAGAGCAACAACGCAAGCAAGAGCAAGAGCAAGAGCAGCAGCACAAGCAAGAGCAAGAGCGAGAGCAGCAGCACGAGCAAGAGCAAGAGCAAGAGGAGACCAGGTAGGGGATGGAGATCAAGAGCAAAGCAGCAGCACGAGCGAGAGCCAAAGCAGCAGCAGATCCTACTGATCTGGACTGGTACGTCCATTTTGCATCATGTTTTCCTACTGTTCTTTAAGATGTTTTTATGCATAATAATGTTTTTTGGAGTAATTCTAATGCCCTTTCTCTCATAATTTGCAAGGTACACACAAAGAGGGAGAATTCCGGCAGCTGGAAATCTGGACCTTGAAAAGCTACGTCAGGCTACCTATTCTGCACAACTCCAAACAAGTTGAAACTTTACGGAGAATTTTTATCGAATATATGAGGAATATTGGGGCCAATAAGTACCATAGGGGGCCACCAGGTGGGCACAACCCACCTGGGTGCGCCAGGGAGCTCATGCGCGCCCTGGTGGGTCGTTCTCTCCTCGGCCCACCTCCAGTGCCCATCTTCTGGTATATAAGTCCTTTTGACCTAAAAAAATAAGGAGAGGACTTTCGGGACAGAGCGCCGCCATCTTGAGGCGGAACTTGGGCAGGAGCACTTTTGCCCTCCGGCAGAGCGATTCCGCTGGGGGAACTTCCCTCCCAGAGGGGGAAATCATCGTCATCATCATCACCAACAACTCTCCCATCTTGGGGAGAGCAATCTCCATCAACATCTTCAACAACACCATCTCCTCTCAAACCCTAGTTCATCTCTTGTGTTCAATCTTTGTACCGGAACTATAGATTGGTGCTTGTGGGTTACTAGTACTATTGATTACATCGTGTAGTTGGTTACTATATGGTTTATTTGGTGGAAGATTATATGTTCAGATCCAATATGCTATTTAATACCCCTCTGATCTTGATCATGATTATCATTTGTGAGTAGTTACTTTTGTTCTTGAGGTCACAGGAGAAATCATGTTGCAAGTAATCATGTGAACTTGATATGTGTTCGATATTTTGATAGTATGTATGTTGTGATTCCCTTAGTGGTGTCATGTGAACGTCGAATACATGGCACTTCACCGTACTTGGCCTAAGGGAATGCACTGTGGAGTAGTTATTAGATGATGGGTTGCGAGAGTGATAGAAGCTTAAACCCTAGTTTATGCGCTATTCCGTAAGGGACCGATTGGATCCAAAAGTTTAATGCTATGGTTAGAATTTATTCTTATTACTTTTCTTGTAGTTGCGGATGCTTGAGAGGGGGTTAATCATAAGTAGGAGGTTTGGTCAAGTAAGAACAACACCTAAGCACCGGTCCACCCACATATCAAATTATCAAAGTAGCGAACAAGAACTGAATCAACATGATGAAAGTGACTAGATGAAATTCCCGTGTACCCTCAAGAACGCTTTGCTTACTATAAGAGACCGTTTGGCCTGTCCTTTGCCTCAAAAGGATTGGGCTTTCTTGCTGCACTTTTTTTACTACTATCGTTACTTGCTCGTTACAAATTATCTTGGTATCAAACTACTATATTACTTACAATTTTAGCACTTGCAGACATTACCTTGCTGAAAACCACTTGTCATTTCCTTATGCTCCTCGTTGGGTTCGACACTCCTACTTATCGAAAAGAGATACAATTGATCCCATATACCTGTGGGCCATCAAGGCTATTTTCTGGCGCCATTACCGGGGAGTCAAGGGAGTCAAGCGCCTTTGGTAAGTGGAATTTGGTAAGGAAACATTTATATAGTGTGCTCAAATTTATTGTCACTTGTTACTATGGAAAACAATCCTTTGAGGGGTTTGTTCGGGGTATCTTCACCTCGACCGGACCACCATTAGCTACCCCTCAACCTACTGCACCTACTAAATAATTGAATATGAAATTCCTTCGGGTATGATAGAACAACTGCTAGCTAATCCTTATGCAGGAGATGGAACAGAACATCCTAATATGCACTTGATATATGTGGAACAAATTTGTGGATTGTTTAAGCCTGTAGGTTTACCTGGAGATGAAGTTAATAAGAAGTTTTTCCCTTTATCTTTGAAGGTAAAATCATTGACATGGTATAGGCTATGCGATGATATTGGATCTTGGAATTGGAATTGATTGAAATTGGAGTTTCACCAAAAAATATCCTATGCATCTAGTTCATCGTGATCGGAATTACATATATAATTTTTGGCCTCGTGTACGAGAAAGTATCTCTCTAGCTTGGTGGAAATTTAAGTCAATGTTATATTCATGCCCCAATCATGAGCTCTCAAAACAAATTATTATCCAGAATTTTTATGCTCGGCTTTCTCATAATGATTGATCCATGCTTGATACTTCTTGTGCTGGTTCTTTTATGAAGAAGACTACTGAATTCCAGCGGGATCTTTTGGAAAGAATTAAACGCAACTCTGAAGACTAGGAACTTGACAAAGGTAAAGAGTTAGGTATTAATCTTGAGTATGATTGTGTTAAATCTTTTATGAATACCGATGCTTTTCAAAAGTTTAGCACTAAATTTGGACTTGACTCTGAGATAGTAGCCTCTTTTTGTGAATCATTTGCTACTCATGTTGATCTCCCTAAGGAGAAGTGGTTTAAATATCACCCACCTGTCAAAGAAGAAATTAAAGAACCGGTACTAGCTAAAGAGGAAACTATTACTTATAATGTTGATCCATTTGTTCCTACTGCTTACATTGAGAAACCACCTTTCCCCGTTAGGCTAAAGAAACATGCTAAAGTTTCAACTGTGGTTAACAAAAGTTATATTAGAGCACCTAAACCTGATAAACAAATCAAAGTAGAACCTAGTGTTGCTATGGTTCAGGATCTTGTGGAATAAAATATAGATGGGCATGTTATTTACTTCTGTAATGAAGCTACTAGAATTGTCAAACCTGATAAAATAGATAATCATAGACCCATTGTTGGCATGCCCGTTGTCTCAGTTAAAATAGGAGATCACTTTTACCTTATATCAAGAAATTATGAATGACATAGCACTCGCAGAAATAGAAGAAATAGATGTTACTATTAAACTTGCTAATAGAGATACTATTTCACCAATTGGGATTGTTAGAGATATTGAAGTCTTGTGTGGGAAAATAAAATACCCAACTGATTTTCTTGTTCTTGGTTCCCCACAAGATGCCTCCTGTACCATTATCTTTGGCAGACCTTTCTTGAACACCGTTAATGCTAAGATAGATTGTAAGAAACAAATTATTGGTGTTAGCTTTGGTGATGAATCTCATGAGTTTAACTTTTCCAAGTTTAGTAGAAAACCTCATAAAAAAGAATTGCCTAGTAAGGATGAAATAATTGGTCTTGCTTCTATTGTTGTGCCTCCTACCGATCATTTAGAACAATATCTGCTAGACCATGAAAATGATTTACATATGCATGAAAGAAATGAAATAGATGAGATTTTCTTTGAACAACATCCGCTACTTAAACACAATTTGCCTATTGAAACTTTGGGAGGTCCTCCTCCACCTAAAGGTGATCCTGTGTTTGAATTAAAACAATTGCCAGACACCTTGAAATATGCTTATCTTGATGAAAAGTAGATATATCCTGTTATTATTAGTGCTAACCTTTCAGAACATGAAGAAGAAAGATTATTGAAAGTTCAATGGAAGCACCGAGCTGCTATTGGATATACTCTTGTTGATCTAAAGTTCATTAGTCCCACTCTATGTCAGCACAAGATTAATGTGGAACCTGATGCTAAACCCGTTGTTGATCACCAACGTCGGTTAAATCCGAAGATGAAGGAAGTGGTAAGAATAAAAATATTAAAACTTCTGGAAGCAGGTATAATCTATCCTATAGATGATAGTAGATGGGTAAGTTATGCTCACTGTGTCCCTAAGAAAGGTGGTATTACTGTTGTTCCTAATGATAAGAATGAACTTATTCCACAAAGAATTGTTACAGGCTACAGAATGGTAATTGATTTAGAAAATTAAACAAAGCAACTAGAAAAGATCATTACCCTATGCCTTTTATTGATCAGATGCTAGAAATATTGTCAAAGCACACACAATTTTCCTTCCTTGATGGATACTCTGGTTTTTCACAAATACTGTTTCTCAACCTAATCCAGAAAATACCACTTACACTTGTCCCTTTGGAACTTATGCTTATAGACGTATGCCTCTCTGTTTATGCCATGCACCTTCTACCTTTCAAAGATATATGACTGCCATATTCTCTGTCTTTTGTGAAAAGATTGTTGAGGTTTTCATGGATGACTTTTCTGTTTGTGGGAAGTCTTTTGATGATTGTTTAAGCAATCGTGATCGAGTTTTGCAGAGATGCGAGAAAATAAATCTTGTCTTGAATTGGGAGAAGTGCCACTTTATGGTTAATGAAGGTATTGTTTTAGGCCATAAAATCTCTGAAATAGGTATTGAAGTGGACAAACCTAAGGTTGATGCAACTGAGAAAATGCCATGTCCTGAAGATATCAAAGGTATTCATAGTTTCTTAGGTCATGTTGGTTTCTATAGGAGATTTATCAAAGAGTTTTCTAAAATTTCTAGGCCCCTCACAAATCTTTTGCAAAAGGATGTTCCTTTTGTTTTTGATGATGATTGTTTAGAGGCATTTAAAACACTCAAGAAAGCCTTAATTTCTGCATCTATTGTTCAACCACCTGACTGGAACTTGCCTTTTGAAATTATGTGTCATGCTAGTGAGTATGTTGTTGGTGCTGCTCTAGGACAAAGGGTTGATAAGAAACTAAATGTTATTCATTATGCTAGTAAAACTCTAGAAAGTGCTCAACGAAATTATGCTACTACTGAAAAAAGAATTCCTAGATGTGGTGTTTTCCTGTGATAAATTTAGATCTTACATTGTTGATTCAAAAGTAATTGTTCACATCGATCATGCTGCTATAAAATATCTTATGGAAAAGAAAGATGCTAAACCTAGACTTATTCGATGGGTTCTCTTGCTACAAGAATTTGACTTACATATCACTGATAGAAAAGGAGCTGAGAACCCCATAGCTCATAACTTGTCTAGGCTTGAAAATGTGCTTGATGACCCACTACCTATTGATTACAGTTTTCTTCATGAGTAGTTAGATGCAATAAATGTTTCTCACGACACTCCTTGGTATGCTTACTATGCTAATTACATTGTTGCTAAGTATTTACCACCTAGCTTTACATACAAACAAAAGAAAAAATTCTTCTATGATTGGAGAAATTACTTTTAGGATGACCCACATCTTTATAAACAAGGAGTAGATGGTATTATTAGACGTTGTGTACCTGAGCATGAACAGGGACAAATCCTACGGAAATGTCACATTGAAGCTTATGGAGGACATCATGCTGGAGATAGAACTGCTCACAAGGTATTGCAATCTGGATTTTATTGGCCTACTCTCTTCAAGGATGCCGGTAATTTCGTCTCATCTTGTGATGAATATCAAAGAATAGGTAATATCGGTAAGCGTCAAGAAATGCCTATGAATTATTCACTTGCTGTTGAACCATTTGATGTTTGGGATTTGATTACATGGGACCTTTTCCTTCCTCTAATGGGTATACACATATTTTGGTTTTTGTTGATTATGTAACTAAATGGGTAGAAGCTATTCCAACCAGTAGTGCTGATCACAACACCTCTATTAAAATGCTTAAGGAAGTTATTTTCCCAAGGTTTGGAGTCCCTAGATATTTAATGACTGATGGTGGTTCACACTTTATTCATGGTGCTTTCCGTAAAATGCTTGTCAAGTATGATGTTAACCATAGAATTACATCACCTTATCATCCTCAGTCTAGTGGTCAAGTTGAACTTAGCAATAGAGAAATAAAATTAATTTTGCAAAAGACTGTCAATAGGTCTCGGAAGAATTGGTCTAAGAAATTAGATGATGCACTTTGGGCTTATGGAACATCATACAAAAATCCTATGGGTATGTCTCCTTATAAAATGGTTTACGGAAAGGCTTGTCATCTAAATCTTGAGTTAGAACATAAAGCATATTGGGCACTCAAAGAACTCAACTATGATTTCAAACTTGCCGGGGAAAATTGGTTATTTGATATTAGCTCACTAGATGAATGGAGAACCCAAGCTTATGAAAATGCCAAGTTATTTAAACAAAAAGTTAAAAGATGGCATGATAAAATAATCCAAAAGCGTGAGTTCACAGTTGGAGAATATGTTCTTTTGTACAACTCTCATTTCAGATTCTTTGCAGGAAAACTCCTCTCCAAATGGGAAGGACCCTATGTTATCGATGAGGTTTATCGGTCTGGAGCTATCAAAATAAATAATGTTGAAGGTCTAACCCAAAGGTTGTTAATCGGCAACGAATAAAACATTATATCTTAGGTACGCCCATTAATGTTGAAAGTAATATTATCCAAAGAATGACACCTGAAGAACACATAAAAGAGTCCTTCTGGAACACTCCCAAATCGTCAAAAAGAGGAGGTACGTGATATGGTAAGTAAACGGACTCCAAAAAATCCGCAAAAATATTTTTTGTCAGTTTTGGAATATAATTTTTTAGGAAAATAAGGAACAACTAGGAAGGTCACCCAGGTGGGCACAAGACACCAGGGCGCGCCTGGCTTGCCAGGCGCGCCTAGGTGGGTTCTGCCCACCTCGGGTACCTTCCGGACTCCTTTTTTCTACCATTTGCTTGTTTCCCAAGATAAAAAATCTTTATATACCCCTTGACCCTATTGACCACCATATCGCGGAGAAATCTTCTGTTTTCTTTCCTTGCTGTTTTTTGACAGATCCAATCTACCATGGCCGCTTCACGCTCCTCCAAGGACAAGTTCGTTGAGAACGTCATCAACCCATATCTGCGGGAGGTGATGCAACACCCTCAGGCTATCCAGATGCATGAGGGGGTGCTGCACACCCGCGATGTGCAAGGTCCCAAGGGGATGGGAACCGTGGAGGCCAGGCTTGAAGCTATGGAGGAAGAGCTCTTCCGGTGCAAGGGCATGGTGGAACATGGACTCAATGCCAATCACCTTATGATCGCGGACTACACCCGTGATCTCAAGGTTGATGTCAAGTCCATGAAATACATCGTCTTCACCTTCAAAGAGCAAATCAACTTCCTCGAAAGCCAGATCTACAATCTCCAACACCAAGTCTTTGAATATGAGGAAAGGTTCAAAGGTATGAGTTTGGCTGCCAGTTGTAGGACCCGTGAGACTCACTCCTCCTCTTATAATGGTGAGCCCTGCCATGGAAACCTGAGGACAAGATATCTACTCCACCTCCTTCGTCATCACCAAAAGAAAATTGAGTATCGGGTATGGGCACTCCCCTTGGGGGAGGTGCCCCGGTATCGCATCATCCCCACTATCTTTTGCCTTTACTTATTTTAGTTCGATCTTTTCTTTAGATGAATAAAATTTTAGTTCGATCCTTTCTTTTCGAGATCTTACTTAGTGATCTATCCTTGTAATCGTGTGCGAGATATAAAATAAAGTTTAGTTTGAGTTTTTGGTTTCTTTACTTTCATGTTGGAATAAAAATAAAGGAAATAAATTAGAAAGATCATATACTAATCTTATGGTAGGTGATGGCACCACATAAGGAAAAGTATAAGTAGAAAATTTTATTAGAGATTGACAAACATAGCATTGGTCAACGATGCAATTCATGAAAGAATTAATAAGGGAAGAGAAGATTCACATATAAATACACTATCATGGAAATCTTTTGTGATTGTGAGCCCCCATCAAAATATTATATGCCAAAACTGTTGACGTTGGACAAGGAAGATAACATAATGATTTATGTTTGTTCATATTCACATAGAAGTTATATTGTCATAGATCCTTCAACATATGGTGCTTGCCCCCTATCTTTGCCAGCCAAAAATTCCGCACTAAGTAGAGATACTACTTGTGCATCCAAAAACCCTTAAACCCAAATCTTATTTTCAAGAGTCCACCATACCTACCTAGGGATTGAGCAAGATCCCTCAAGTAAGTTGTCATCGGTGCAATAAGGCAATAAAAATTGCTTCTAAAAGTGTGAGATCATTTAGCGTAAGAGAAAATAGAGTGTTGTATGAACTTGTGATGGTGAAGAATAAAAGTGACAGACAGCATAATAAAGGTTGCCATTACAAGGGGCAATACGACGTGACGTTCTTTTGCACTAAGGGGTTGAGCATACAAACAAATAAGCGCATGGAAACCTCTGATTCCCTCTACAAAGGGCCTATCTTTTAATTTTATGTATTTACTTTTATGCAAGAGTCAAAGTTTCTTCTCTCTATTCCTTTTTATTTTTCTCCTTTGGCAAGCATCATGTGGTGAGGAAAGATCTAGGCACATATGTCCAGTTGAATATGGGTAGCATGAGTTATTATTGTTGACATCACCCTTGAGGTGAATACGTCGGGAGGCGAAACTATAAGCCCCTACCTTTCTATGTGTCCGATTCAAAAGTTTTGCTCATATGTATGTGGTGAGTGTTAGCAATCATAGAAGACTAAATGATGGTTGAGTATGTGGACTTGCCTAAAGGCTCCGATGCGCGACCCTTCCAGAAAAGATGATGAATTGTAGTTGCGAAGTTGACTGAGAACATTGTTTGTTGGTTTCTAACAGAGTTTATGCTTAATACTTTGATAGTGTGATGAACTATTTCTTATTCATGAGAAGTATATGATAAAAGTCTTATGTTTAAATTTGTTGTTGTTATAATAATCTACATGATGCTTCAATGTCCTTATTTTGTTATTATCGACGCCTCTCTCTCTAAGCATGTGGACTTGTTTTTCGATTTTGGTTTTCGCTTGAGGACAAGCGAGGTCTAAGCTTGGGGGAGTTGATACGTCCATTTTACATCATGTTTTCCTACTATTATTTATGATGCTTTTATGAATAATAATGTTTTTTGGAGTAATTCTAATGCCTTTTCTCTCATAATTTGCAAGGTACACACAAAGAGGGACAATTTCGATAGCTGGAAATCTGAACCTGGAAAAGCTACACCAGGCTGCCTATTCTGCACAACTCCAGACAAGGTGAAACTTTCCGGATAAATTTTATGGAATATATGAGGAATATTGGAGCCAATAAGTACCAGAGGGGGCCCACCAGGTGGGCACAACCCACCAGGCCGCGCAAGGGATGTGCTCTCCTCGGGCCACCTCCGGTGCCCATCTTCTGGTATATAAGTCATTTTGACCTGGAAAAAAAAATTAGGAGAGGACTTTCGGGACAGTGCCCCGCCGTCTCGAGGCGGAACTTGGGCAGGAGCACTTTTGCCCTTCGGTGGAGCGATTCCGCCGGGGGAACTTACCTCCCGGAGTGGGAAATCATCGTCATCATCATTACCAACAACTCTACCATCTTGGGGAGGGCAATATCCACCAACATCTTCAACAGCATCATCTCCTCTCAAACCCTAGTTCATGTCTTGTGTTCAATATTTGTACCGAAACTATAGATTGGTGCTTGTGAGTGACTAGTAGTGTTGATTACATCTTGTAGTTGATTACTATATGCATTATTTGGTGGAAGATTATATGTTCAGATCCAGTATGCTATTTAATACCCCTCTGATCTTGAGCATGATTATCATTTGTGAGTAGTTACTTTTGTTCTTGAGGTCACAGGAGAAATCATGTTGCAAGTAATCATGTGAACTTGATATGTGTTTGATATTTTGCTAGTATGTATGTTCACTACTGCAGGATGGTCCAAACGCGATAGTCGAATCAGAGACCCTTCGACGAAACTGTGTGCGATGCATCAATCACAAATGGTGATGTAATAAAACCATCAAAAAAGATGCAAAACGTTTGCGATGGTGGTGACATCAAACACGGTTCATATTGGAGTTACGTGTGCGATGAGTGGTAAACGGTTAATTCAGAAGAACTGTTTGCGATGATGCAGAATAACAAAAACGGGCAGCCAGATGAGGGCGTGTGCGATATACGGCATACAGTTCACTAGGATGAACTATGTGTGATTCGGCAACACAATAGAAATGGTTCAACTGAACAAGATGTGTGTGATACGCGTTAGACAGGTCCGTAATAAGAAATGTGTGCAAAGACAAATAATAACACAGACGATTGCTGCTAATAAGCCGTTTGATTTACTCTGTGTACAGAAGAATTACATAAGTGACTATATAGATAATTCACACACACCTCAATAAACAATTTTATGCATTCTAAACTAGGAGAAACGATCGTCTAGTCATCTACTTCTTGTGATGCTCCCTCCACTGCTCTGTGGCTCGATCCCTCGTCTAGGGTAGGAAGAAGACACTCCCTCATGTCAACGATCCGCTTGTACATCTCGTAGCTTGTGTACGCATCCTTGGCCGCGTACGTGACGTGTTGTTCATCCAGTCTCTCATGCCAGACACTGTGCCAGGCGTTCTTGTCCTTCTTGCTCTCAACCTTCATATTCATGTATTAGGGGTCGATGATGGCCAAGGCAAGGTCAACCAGGGATTTCTTTTTGTTGTTGCCGCTGCCCCAGACCTTGTAGTGGTCCTGGATGTTGACAAGATTCTAGCATTTCAAGCCTGAAACCTTGAGCGCTTTTAGATCATTGGTGGTGTCCACTGTAGCAAAATCGTAGTCGGAGCTGTTGATAAACCTGGAGAAACGCTCGCAAGGCCTTGTGGCCAGGTGGTAGTGGTAGACGAGGATGTCATGTCGCACGCACAAATGGGTGACGGCAACCTTCTGATCGTGCCTGACACGACTGATGGTGTACTCGAGGTCGAAGCCGACCACTTGGTACTTGTCCTTGGCAAGGAATTGCTCCATAGTTTGGATGGAGCTCTCCACCTAGACCGGATCGTTCGTGTACACCACCGAGAGGGACTTCCCCCACACGTGGGTGTCCACTACGTGATGCGTGGTGAACTGCCCGCCGTTGTCATCGTCGGCCGCTGGACCGCCATTAGAGCCACAGGGATCGCCATTGGAACCACTGGATGTCCTCTCTGTATGTGTCGTCGTGGGTGTGCTTACTGTGTTGTGTGACGCGAGATATGAAGGTAAATGACCGCAGGAATAAATAGGGGTCGGGCGGCCTGGATTCTCGGTGCGTCCGCATGGCACGTTTTTGCAGCGGGTAACTGCATTGTCGCGCCGTGCTTGGCGCAATCGCATGCACACGAACATGCGTGATCATGCGCCGGCCCAAAACACTGGCAGCGCGCATAGAGGGACGAGTGCAGAGCACCCAAAGGGACGCGAGCAGAGTTCGGCTTTCTCCACAGAGGCGCTTAACCATGCTAGCTGGAAGCATAATCGCAGTGGTTCTCCCTTTGTGCACCTAGCCGAACAAAGCCGAACGTAGGAGGCAAGCACAGGAGCCGGGAAACCCAACTATTGACCGAAGACACAATTCGAAACTGATGCATATATAGCAATATCTGAGAATGTTTTGCAGAATCTCTAAAGGTGTCCGGCGTTGCACTATGAGACTTATGGTGGAAACACACAAATAGTTTAAAAGTGCCATAGGCTCGAAAAG
Source organism: Triticum dicoccoides (assembly GCF_002162155.2). NCBI lineage: Eukaryota > Viridiplantae > Streptophyta > Magnoliopsida > Poales > Poaceae > Triticum > Triticum dicoccoides. The sequence continues at coordinate 549,767,711 of NC_041393.1, read as the reverse complement.
ACAAAAACTTCAGTAATTACTTTATGCCCGAACTACATCAAGTCATTTGGTTCCAATCCGAAAATTGGTCTTACTTTTGTGCTTCTGTCATGCATTAGTATGACACATCCGATCTCAACACTTCAAGCGGGCCAGCCTACGGATGCAACCTCCTATCCCGAAGGCGGAGTACTGCTCATTCAGCCAGTTTAGCGAACTAAACTCACGCGGCATTAGAGAGAAAACAAGCTATCTGGCTATTGACCACACACTCGAGTCGAGAAAGGAGTGATAGAAAAAGACTGTGCAGCGACTAAGAAGAAAACATCTATTATAAAATGGCTCATACTAATTTAAGAGCCCATAAGTGACTTGGGTAAAAAAAATCTGCATAATGATTGTATGTACCGAAGTACTTATATCATATATGTGTTCACCCGAACTTTAAACGCGTCTTAATCGACCGTCGGCTTCTCCCTCTTCGGTCAAGGGCTGAAAAGTGTTATGTACTCCACCTGTCAAGAATATCTATGGTGTTTTCTGATAACTAGGCAATCAGGCCATAAGGCTGTAATAGTCAAAGCGCGCTCAGGGAACTTATGCTACATTACTGACGAAGTGTAAGAAGCATCTTCAAAGAAAATAGTACCCCCACCGATACCTTGCTTCGGTTGCTCATTGTTACTATGAGACTTGCGCAATAGATTTTTTGTACTCATGAGTTCCGTTGTGTACCTACCATGATTGAAAAAAATAAGAGTGCTAGCTTTCGGCTTCACCTAGTCTGAGGTCCGAGCTCGGATGACCTGATCGTGACAATCGCAGAGGTGCTCCCTTTACTCCCTAGTCGAACAATCAGGAACGTAGGGGTAAACACAGGAGCAAGGCAACCCAGCTTGCGGAACACTTAAGTCAACATGGTGCATATTGTGGCGTAATACACGAATAAGGAACGAAGCCATACAAGTATAATCATATGCAATAGGAAAGGCTTCATAAAAAAAGCCCCCAAGTAGATGGGGTATTTGAATTTGTGTGTCACAAACAAAGTTTTGACAAGGAAGTTTTTCATAAAAAACTTTTTGCCAAAAAAGTATAATGCTAGGTCGACCCGAACAAAACTTAAAACTGAAAGTTTTTGAGCATGAAAGCGACTTAGCTGGTTAATGTGTTCAACATTGATGACGTGGTCCGAGCTTGATGTGGGATAAGGTTCTATTCCCCAAGCTGGTTCCGAGGTGGCGGAGCAAAGAGCTCGGCACTCCGAAGTGGTGACATAACACGGCCAATGCAGGCCGGCAGAGTGACGCCGAAGTCCCCGACATGGGTTAATGAAGTGTTGACGAAGCCCCCCGTCCAACTGAAGTGACAACACTGCCCGACCCAGATCATTTACCTGTGCACAAAAAATAGTGCAAACCCGAAATAATAGTAATAATAATAAATTAAAAAAATTCTTAATAAATAATTTATGTAAAGTGAGTAATAAAGGAAATATGGCCTGTGCGCCGAACACTCGATGAGGTAGAGCTCTCACGGCGATGCCGAAGTCTCCGAGGCAACCGAACACGTCGGTCTGGCGACACGACCAACAAGGTGATCACGCGAGCCGATTTACGCCAATTGGGACGACGGCGTCAGCTTGCCGAAGAGACCACGTGACGCAGTTGAAGTCCATTACCTGCAGATGTAAAATAGTGCAGGCCAACAATAATAATATAAATATATAAAAATATTCACGTAATTAGTTTATGCAAAATAATTTATTTAAATATATGTGGACTGGCGCCAAAGTCAATGTCCATGCAGGGCATCGGCGTGATGCATTAAAGGTGTGGCAAAGCCTGAATTCACAGGTCGGTCTGAGTTCCGAAAGTGGCGTTCGCCGAACTATGTACGGAAACTGACCAAACCACCACGTTACCGTCGCTAATGCGGCCACTATTTGACAGACCTATGTACAGATGATGGAACAAACCATAGTAATAATTCCTTGGAAAAAATAAACCAAACAAGCAAAAATTGCTCGAGTTAATAGCACCTGGCTTATTTTTGTAGCAGTTCGAAAAAAGTGACTCCCAAAATTGGGAATCAATCCGCACACCGATTGCCTGATGGACGGTGAAGCGATGGCATGGCGATGCTGGTAAAGGTTTGTTTGCTGAGGCAAAGCCCCTGGTCCAGCTAACGTGATGAAGCTGGTCGGCTGGTGACGCCGAAGTCACTGGAGTAGGTTGATGAAGGGATGGCGAAGCCCCCGGTCCAGACGAGGTGACGGTGCAGGTCGGCAAGGAGACGTTGCAGCTGCCATGTTAGCCGAGGTGTTGAAGTAGTTCGGCGTGATGAACATTGGCTCGAAGAAGCAACGGTTTGGCCCTGCCAATGCAGGTCATAACTCGTGACACGGTCAATGCCGGCTTGATGAAGTGACCGTGCGGTGATGCCGATGTGCCCGCTCCATGTAATCCGTGGGGCGGCGAGGTTGGTGATGATTTATCCTTTGCGATGCCAAACTCTTGTTCGGCTTGCCGAGATGGTGATCCGAAGAAGTTGAGCTCGGCTCAACAAAGCGACGACTTGTCTAGGGCAGGTCGACAGCTGTGGAGCAACGTTGTCAGGCTGGTTTGACACCGGCGTGATGGTGAAGATCATATTGGAAAAGACTTTAAAATTAGTGGGATGTGTTTGAGAACAAAACATAATACCCCATACAAAACTTCCTTCAAAAAGGATGTCTGAAATCCCGTTCATAAAAAAGATGAACTCGGGTCGGATTCATTCTCGCGCAGAAAACATATCTGAAAAGTGATGCACTAATCGGAAGGTTTCCGGAGTTTGGATGGTCAGATCAAGCTGAAATTTTGAGGGCTGGTAGATATAGGAATTCTGCAGCCAATCAATGGTTGGATTTTCAAAAGGACGTCCGAGCTAGGTGCTGGACACCATGCTCCAAAATTTTCCAGCTTTGACGGGGCTCCGGTATATCGGAGACCGGCGGAGATTGCTCAATCGGAACGCGACGAAATATTACAGTGTTGTTGTAGACTCAATTCCGCACAATTCCACCAAAGGAATCATCAAAGCGATGCTCGAGGAGGTGGTGGTAGCGGATACAAGTTCGTTGTTCGGAATAACAACACGGTCGCCCGAGGGCAATGTTGACGTTGAGCCCCCGAGCTCCATGAATTATTCCTCCATGACCTTGATAGAGATCGGTGTTGATGTCGATGGAGGCCATCGTCCGAACATGATGATCAGAGGTAGGGCACAATCCTCGTTCAATCCAATGTGACCAGTCGAGGCGGCGAACAAGACGCCAACGTCATAGTTGATCTGCAGGCGAGCCATTGATCCTTTTGCCGACCACACATCAGAACTCTCAATGAAAGCACCATTGTCGGTGTCAAAACTGGTAGATCTTGGGGTAGGGGGTCCCGAGCTGTGGATTCTCGGATCAATGGTAACAGGAACGAGACACGATGTTTTACCCAAGTTCCGGACCTCTTGATGGAGGTAAAACCCTACGTCCTGCTCTTGTTTATACTAATGGAGTACCAAGTACAAAGTTGATCTACCTCGAGATCATATTTTGTGGTCTAAACCCTAGGGGTATGATGATTAATGCCATAATAATCTATCGACTAGCCTGGCCTTGGCTTATATAATGCACCAGAGGCCTAGGATAACAAGAGTCCTAGCCGAATACGTTGGTGGAGAGGAGTCCTTGTCTTGATCACCAAGTCTTGTGGAATACTTGTAACACCCCAAAAATTTAACCAGGTTTTAGTTATTAAAATTTTGCCAAGAGTTTCAAATTTTTGCCTGCAAGAATATCCCTGTTGATTTCAAAACTTTTCTTTTAATATTAAGGAGTTTTTCCCAAGTGGATCCTTCCAAAACATATTGGACTTATTTTCCCTCTCATTTAAAAACATCTCTCAATCAGTAGATTTATTTATTAAATTATTTCACCCTGAGCTTTATTCATGAAATGACTTGTTCTGAATTTTGGAGCTCTTTTTGTACTACAACCAGTTGATAGATTTATCTAAAATTCCAACCAAAATTTGGAGATGTCATGTGATGTTTTTAAATCACTTTTATACAAAAATATCTTTTATTCTTGAAATATTTTGAGCTCTACACCCAATTTTCTTCTCTGGTCCAGAGAGCAATTTTGCACTACAACCCTTTTAAATAGTTGTTTCTAGCTTCCACCACAATTATGGGATGTCAGTAGGAGCATATCATTCCATTATATGCAAAAATCCAGTGATGTTCTTTGAAAATTTTGAGTAAAACGACCTCATCTTCATTATGGCCCAACATGATGGTCTGTACAGCAACCACATTTTTAGTTGCTACTTTATCGATGATTCCTTTTCCTACTTGTAGCCCTCCCTACTAAACCCCTAAGTCCAGGAGCATACGCTCATTTGATCATTTTTGGTTCATGAAATGATACCATTCACTCCCTGCCCAGAAGTGTAGTTTTGCAAAACTTGCACTAGCAAGTTTCTCCCTTTTGCAAACTAACTTCACCACCCTCTTATGCATCCAAAGAGACTTCAATCTGGAAGATTTGGCCACTCCAAGAAATGCCTAGGTGCCTGTGGCATTTTCTCAAACACCTGGAGTGCATGGTCAATTTGGCATGGATTTTAGTTAGCAGTGTGAACCTGATCCTCTGACCCCTCAAGCTTGTCCATTGATCTCCGTGAAAGCCATAGCCTAGACCTGCTAACTCCCAGCTCCAACCAAGCGCTCTGGAGTGCCATGGCATTTCGCCGAACACCTGGTGGGCGTGCTCTGGGCGTGCCCAGAGTGTGCATTTGGCACGCACGTGCGCCCGAGCCGCCGCGTCACGCCCCGGCCCTTGCTCGCCTGCAGAGCCGCACCCCCCGACCTCATCCGCTTGCAGCAACGCGCCAAGCCACCCTGGCAGCCTACAGCGCCGTCGACAGAGCTTTTGGCGGCACACCGGCAACCGCAGCGCGCCTCTCCCGCGGTCGGCGCCGCCCAAGCCACCCCGGCTCGCCACATGCCCCCTTGAACAGCTCAAGCTCATCCGCAGCCTTGTCCGCAAGCCCTCGTCGTCGCCACGTCGCCCTGCAGCACAGTAGGGCGGTTCGCCGGCGAACATATCCCCGGCCGCTGCAAACCGACATGGCCACGCTATAAAAAGGGACCCCGAGCCCCTCTGAGCACGCACGCAACCTCAGGCTACCCCATGGCACCCCCACAGCCCGCAATCGTCGGGGAAACGCTGTCTTCCCCACCTCCGGCAGCAGCGGCCGCCGTCATGGCCCCAGCTCTCCCAGCGCCACCAGGGCCTCTCCCTCCCATTTCTCTTCACCAAGAACACCTCCTTCCTTCCAGGAACCCAACCCCCTACTTGATTTTGATCGGGAGCCATCGCTGCCACAAAATCACTTCGCCACCAAAGCCTTCCTCCGCCGCGGAGCTCGCCGCCGGTGATTTCCTCCACCTCCGACGATCCTACGACCACCGGGAGGACCTACGCTGATCCGCGGATCCATCCCCGCCCTCGGGGCCCGCGAGGAGCAGCCGTTCGCCGGCGATGATCGCCGGAGCTCCGCCTCCGCTCGGACAGAGGAAGGAGAGGGAGAAAGACTAGTCAAACCTGACCAGTGGGCCCCGTGGACCCACTGTCAGTGACCCAGCCCCGCCTCCACGTGTTTTAAGTGAAGGCGTAAACTACATAAGTACGTCTCCTTTGCTCCGGAAGCGTATTTGTATCTGAAATGTTTTCTTTTTCTATTTTAATTTAAAAACAGAATTTGACCAAAACTTTGAATGCTTATATCTTTTTAAATATAACTCCAAATGAATTAATTCTTTTTCCTACCTCTCTCAAATAATGTCTAGTTTATTTTAAGATTTCTTTGAAAAATTTTCAAAACAACTTTTTGGTGCTGTTTTGATTTTGTGTGTTAATTCAAATATATTCTTTAATAGGATTTTTGAAGATTTCAAGATGTTTTGGAGTGCACCCTGCCTTTCCACACATTGAAGGCAAGCATTCTGAACCCCGGCATAATATTTTTGTGTGTTCGATGACACGTTTATAGCATCACCTCACTTTGGAGAAACTTGTTATTTCATGTGACATGATCATATGCATGGGTGCATGTTATTGATTTCCATCCTGTTGGAAATGAACACACTTGTGATGATAATCACCCTCATGTGCCTTGCATGCATACCGGCAGGAACCCGGGAAAACCTCTGCCTTGGGTAGGCATGAGTTTGTCGCCGGTCTCCATCGGGACGGTTATGTCTGGTATGGCATGGTAAGGTAATATGAGCGGTGACTCTGTTGGTTGAAATATATTTCGTTATGCTAATCATGCAGGGAATGCTTAAACCTCCTGAGTCGACCATAGATCGAGTCTTGTGCCAGTAACCCCCATACTTGTTTCGTACTACCACTCGTCTCTACAGCAAGTAGAGTACGGTCCAGTAAGTTGTCAACCTCTTTCTAGCACACACCGTACAGAGAGGCCAGGGTGGAAGATACCGGTTGTAGCTGGTAGGCAGGCCACCTGGTCCGGGGGCGTGGGTGTTTCCGGTTGGGACCGAGAGGGGAGGCCACCCCTTAGAGCGCGCGATATAAATTTGATCCCATGCTACGCGAGGTTGTAGCCTCCCTACTTAGAGTTTGCTTGACAGGTGTCGTGGGTGATTCCAGACACGTGTGAGTTAAGCTGGTGTGTGCAAGTTAGGTGTGTTTTCAACAAAAAGACCGTAGACGGAATTAGCCCCGATGGACTAAAGAAATCCGTTACTCGTGGGTAAAGAGTACACCCTCTGCAGAGATTAAAACTATTCGAATAGCCGTGTCCATGGTTAAGGATTACAGTCTGGGATGGGTCAAGTGTCGGTCTTAGTGTCGGTCTTCGGAGGTGAAACTATTAAACCAGAAATGAAACTACTACTTGTGACTTGTGATAATTTATGATTATTATTATTGTTGACTAACCCGTGATATTATTGTTATTATCGAGTATCTCTGGGATGGTTCTACCTCCGGGATATTCACTATGATTGTTTATTTTAAAGCCCTTCATGTGGTGTCGTTCAGACGCCCGACTGTGGCATTTCTTTTAAAGCCCTTTATGTGGTGTCGCTCAGACGCCCGACTGTGGCATTTCTTTTAAAGCCCTTTATGTGGTGTCGCTCAGACGCCCGACTGTGGCATTTCTTTTAAAGCCCTTTATGTGGTGTCGCTCAGACGCCCGATTGTGGCATTTATTTTAAAGCCCTTTATGTGGTGTCGCTCAGACGCCCGACTGTGGCATTTATTTTAAAGCCCTT
>NC_041393.1:549753438-549760030 GCF_002162155.2 Triticum dicoccoides | reverse complement strand
CCGACCGTGGCATTTCTTTTAGAGCCCTTTATGTGGTGTCGCTCAGACGCCCGACTGTGGCATTTCTTTTAAAGCCCTTTATGTGGTGTCGCTCAGACGCCCAACTGTGGCATTTCTTTTAAAGCCCTTTATGTGGTGTCGCTAAGACGCCCGACTGTGGCATTGCTTGTTATTTATTTCATAAATTTTGGTACTACTATGCTATTGCATTTTTATAAATAACTTTCTTGCACGCATCAGAGTTTATTTATCTTTTGTGACTGACGTCATGAGCATAAAATATTTTCAGCCTATCATTGTTATATTATACCTGTGTTCATAATGTTTGCGAGTACATTCAAAGTACTCACTGGCTTGTCCCTGGCTATTGTCTTGGCCAGATTTTTCTTGCAGGGAGAGGAGCGACGCGATGATAGCCCCGGAACCTAAGCAACGGAGATAGCAGCCTCGCAGAGATAGGAGTTAACCTGGTCAGCTGTTCCTGTGGGAAATGGAGTCCCATAGACCCTGATGATCCTCACACCGCTTCCATCCTCAACCACTAGAAACCATTTGTTGTACTCACAGGCCAGAATGGTCTTGTACTTCATATTTTGTATTTTGCTTGGAATTTCTGTATCAAGTTGGAGCCTCATCAGCTAACAGTAATCCTGGGGCTGATGAGCACGGCGGTCTTTTTCTGGAAATTGATACCCGGAAAAACCGGTCGTGACAGACTTGGTATCAGAGCCAGGCTGACCATTGGCTAATCCTATCTTAGTCAGGTAAAAAATCTTAGGCAAACAACCCACCAAGCCATAACCGAACCCCAGCCAAACTTCTCGTGCAAGATATCCACACAGTGACCCCGTCACTTTTGGCAGTCGGTGCCCAAACTATCAACCTAGCTTGTCTATCACGCACCAGCAACCAGCACCCAAGGTGTCTCATTCGCAAGCGTGCGAAGGAAGACTCCGTCCCCTTTTTCTATAAAAAGGGCGTGCTAGCACCAAACCAGCACAGCACAGCCCCTACCCCAAACCGAGCCATAATGCCAGGCCCCATAGTGCACAATGAGACCACAGCAACCAATCTTGGAGGTTTTGTGACCATCCTCGCAAACCTTACCCGTCGTGCCTATGCGTTAGAGGAGCAACCAGAATATGTTGTGTACCAAGGACCCATGAGCGGTGAAGACCGCCAATTTTGGGCCACTGTGCACATCTACGGTAGGGGTCTAGCACCCGAGCGCCCCTACAGGTTCACTGGAAGAACGACTTCCTTTGAGCCACAAGCCATACAACTAGCTGCTCGAGAGGCTATAGTTCATCTCAGGCACTTGTCGCCCAGAGTTAACTGTCGCTCGTTCTACTACTACCCCAGACGCGAAGGGTAGGGCAGACCACCCCAAGTTGCCAACGGAGATCACGAGACAGATCCCGCATTGTTGCACCTAGTGCACTATGTAAGTGCACTAGAGGCATTGTTCGATCAGATCACTATTGATTTGATCGCAGCTCGAGGAGAGCTGGTTCGTTGAGCCCCAGCAAGAAGAGAAGACGAGCCCGAAGCCGACAACCCAGTCGTGTTGTTCGGACAACCGATCGAGACCCTGAGATCAGCTCCAGCCACCAACCGAGATGCTTTGATGACCCCAGAAGTGCTTCGTCGCCTTTTGGGAGCACACTCCAACGGGGTTGTGGCTAACAACCCCCGTGATGGTCATCATCGCTACCCCGACCCTATCGTTCCTCCGCCATCTCCGACTAATACCGGCAGTGAGACACGTGGAGAAGCCTCGTCATCCACCAGGCACGCCCGTTTAAACGTAAACGAGGTAGATTAAGCTGTGCGAGTAGCACCGAGTTTCAGTGTATCATCGCTTTGTAATCGTGCGACCTTGTATAAAACGCAACCTGTCGTTGTGCCTCTGTTTTAATAGTAGCCTTGCATATTTCGTCAGCGCATAGTTGCATATTTTTCCGGGCACAGCTACCAAGACCAACACTGACGACAACCACAGTAACACGTCTCTTTATGAGATATGTGTATCTCTGACACTGACCCGACCTTTGGAGCTAAGCTGGCAAATTTATTACCATTCACCACGGTAAAAATGACCCAGCTCCATTTCTATATAAAGGCCACCTCGTGACCTTACCAAGCACCCCACACCTGGTGCACCGCACTCACAACTTTTTCCTATCATGCCGAGCCCCAGTATTTATCTGAGAACCCCAGATGCAACCCCAGGTAGCTTTGTCAAAATATTGTGGGACTTTACCTGCAGTACCATGGGTTCTACCCAGCCACCCCAGTACGAGCTGTTCAAATCTAGAATCACCCCTTCCACCTTGGAATATTGGGCAGCAGTACACATTCCTCCTGTAGACCCCAACCAAGATCCAACGGAAGTTTCCTTCGTGGGGAAATCTATGCCAACCCCACACCTGGCCATAGAAGCTGCTGCGAAAGAAGCAATTGCTCGTCTTCGATCCGCAGTACCTTATGCTCGCGAACAAGGATATTATTATTCTCCAAGCCGTGCAACACCCGGAGGAGTGACATCTTTTCCCGGTGGACGGATTGAGAGAGACCCTGTTCTGGCCAACCTTATCCAGTACATCATTGCTCAAGAGCATTTAAACCAGCGAGTGATGGATTATCTTCAGAGTCTCGCCAATTCGAATCCTCAGATTGCAATCGGCAGATCACTGAGACCCGACCCGGAGAGACGCATACATCGACTAGTCAATCCACTTCCTCCGATAGAAGAGGAGTGTATCCCTTTACCAGAGACATTTTATCAGGACCCCACCCAGTTACCGTTTTCATTTTAGACATCACTACTGTATTTGTTTTTGCAGCATTTATATTTGCATTGTAACTTATGCATGGTACCTCGAATCTGTGCGACGAGTCGAGTATTTAGTTTCTACTGGTATGAGTAATTTTCTTCGTGAATAACTTGTGTAACCGCGGAAAATCCTAGTATGAGTTTTCTTTTTACTGAATTGCTGCATCATTTATCCCACACTACATGGATTATTTTTATTCACGCAGCACCCCGGCAGCAGACTCACAACCGCTCGTACACATATGGAGTATTTGTTTTTTCACAACGGCTTTTAGCAAAGCTCGAGGACGAGATTTTTTCTTAAGGGGGGTAGTATTGTAACACCCCAAAAATTTAACCAGGTTTTAGTTATTAAAATTTTGCCAAGAGTTTAAAATTTTTGCCTGCAAGAATATCCCTGTTGATTTCAAATCTTTTCTTTTAATATTAAGGAGTTTTTCCCAAGTGGATCCTTCCAAAACATATTGGACTTATTTTCCCTCTCATTTAAAAACATCTCTCAATCAGTAGATTTATTTATTAAATTATTTCACCCTGAGCTTTATTCATGAAATGACTTGTTTTGAATTTTGGAGCTCTTTTTGTACTACAACCAGTTGATAGATTTATCTAAAAATCCAACCAAAATTTGGAGATGTCATGTGATGTTTTTAAATCACTTTTATACAAAAATATCTTTTATTCTTGAAATTTTTTGTGCTCTACACCCAATTTTCTTCTCTGGTCCAGAGAGCACATTTTGCACTACAACCCTTTTAAATAGTTGTTTCTAGCTTCCACCACAATTATGGGATGTTACTAGGAGCATATCATTCCATTATATGCAAAAATCCAGTGATGTTCTTTGAAAATTTTGAGTAAAACAACCTCATCTTCATTCTGGCCCAACATGATGGTTTGTATAGCAACCACTTTTTTAGTTGCTACTTTATCCATGATTCCTTTTCCTACTTGTAGCCCTTCCTACTAAACCCCTAAGTCCAGGAGCATACGCTCATTTGATCATTTTTGGTTCATGAAATGATACCATCACTCCCTGCCCAGAAGTGTAGTTTTGCAAAACTTGCACTAGCAAGTTTCTCCCTTTTGCAAACTAACTTCACCACCCTCTTATGCATCCAAAGAGACTTCAATCGGGAAGATTTGGCCACTCCAAGAAATGCCTAGGTGCCTGTGGCATTTTCTCAAACACCTGGAGTGCATGGTCAGATTTGGCATGGATTTTAGTTAGCAGTGTGAACCTGATCCTCTGACCCCTCAAGCTTGTCCGTTGATCTCCTTGAAAGCCATAGCCTAGACCTGCTAACTCCCAGCTCCAACCAAGCGCTCTGGAGTGCCATGGCATTTCGCCGAGAACCTGGTGGGCGTGCTCTGGGCGTGCCCAGAGCGTGCATTTGGCACGCACGTGCACCCGAGCCGCCGCGTCACGCCCCAGCCCTTGCTCGCCTGCAGAGCTGCACCCCCCGACCTCATCCGCTCACAGCAACGCGCCAAGCCACCCTGGCAGCCTACAGCGCCGCTGACAGAGCTTTTGGCGGCACACCGGCGACCGCAGCGCGCCTCTGCCGCGGTCGGCGCCGGCCAAGCCACCCCGGCTCGCCACCTGCCCCCTTGAACAGCTCAAGCTCATCCACAGCCTTGTCCGCAAGCCCTCGTCGCCGCCACGTCGCCCTGCAGCACAGTAGGGCGGTTCGCCGACGAACTTATCCCCGGTCGTCGCAAACCGACATGGCCACGCTATAAAAAGGGACCCCGAGCCCCTCTGAGCACGCACGCAACCTCAGGCTACCCCCATGGCACCCCCATAGCCCGCTATCGTCGGGGAAACGCCGTCTTCCCCACCTCCGGCAGCAGTGGCCGCCGCCATGGCCCCAACTCTCCCAGTGCCACCAGGGCCTCTCCCTCCCATTTCTCTTCACCAAGAACACCTCCTTCCTTCCAGGAACCCAACCCCCTACTTGATTTTGATCGGGAGCCATTGCCGCCACAAAATCACTTCGCCACCGAAGCCTTCCTCCGCCGCGGAGCTCGCCGCCGGCGATTTCCTCCACCTCCGACGATCCTACGACCACCGGGAGGACCTCCGCTGATCCGCGGATCCATCCCCGCCCTCGGGGCCCGTGAGGAGCAGCCGTTCGCCGGCGACGATCGCCGGAGCTCCGCCTCCGCTCGGGACAGAGGAAGGAGAGGGAGAAAGACTAGTCAAACCTGACCAGTGGGCCCCGTGGACCCACTGTCAGTGACCCAGCCCCGCCTCCACGTGTTTTAAGTGAAGGCGTAAACTACATAAGTACGTCTCCTTTGCTCCGGAAGCGTATTTCTATCTGAAACGTTTTCTTTTTCTATTTTAATTTAAAAACAGAATTTGACCAAAACTTTGACTGGTTATATCTTTTTAAATATAACTCCAAATGAATTAATTCTTTTTCCTACCTCTCTCAAATAATGTCTAGTTTATTTTAAGATTTATTTGAAAAAAATTCAAAACAACTTTTTGGTGCTGTTTTGATTTTGTGTGTTAATTCAAATATATTCTTTAATAGGATTTTTGAAGATTTCAAGATGTTTTGGAGTGCACCCTGCCTTTCCACACATTGAAGGCAAGCATTCTGAACCCCGGCATAATATTTTTGTGTGTTCGATGACACGTTTATAGCATCACCTCACTTTGGAGAAACTTGTTATTTCATGTGACATGATCATATGCATGGGTGCATGTTATTGATTTCCATGCTGTTGGAAATGAACACACTTGTGATGATAATCACCCTCATGTGCCTTGCATGCATACCGGCAGGAACCCGGGAAAACCTCTGCCTTGGGTAGGCATGAGTTTGTCGCCGGTCTCCGTCGGGACGGTTATGTCTGGTATGGCATGGTAAGGTAATATGAGCGGTGACTCTGTTGGTTGAAATATATTTCGTTATGCTAATCATGCAGGGAATGCTTAAACCTCCTAAGTCGACCATAGATCGAGTCTTGTGCCAGTAACCCCCATACTTGTTTCGTACTACCACTCGTCTCTACAGCAAGTAGAGTACGGTCCAGTAAGTTGTCAACCTCTTTCTAGCACACACCGTACAGAGAGGCCAGGGTGGAAGATACCGGTTGTAGCTGGTAGGCAGGCCACCTGGTCCGGGGGCATGGGTGTTTCCGGTTAGGACCGAGAGGGGAGGCCACCCCTTAGAGCGCGCGATATAAATTTGATCCCATGCTACGCGAGGTTGTAGCCTCCCCACTTAGAGTTTGCTTGACAGGTGTCGTGGGTGATTCCAGACACGTGTGAGTTAAGCTGGTGTGTGCAAGTTAGGTGTGTTTTCAACAAAAAGACCGTAGACGGAATTAGCCCCGATGGACTAAAGAAATCCGTTACTCGTGGGTAAAGAGTACACCCTCTGCAGAGATTAAAACTATTCGAATAGCCGTGTCCATGGTTAAGGATTACAGTCTGGGATGGGTCAAGTGTCGGTCTTAGTGTCGGTCTTCGAAGGTGAAACTATTAAACCAGAAATGAAACTACTACTTGTGACTTGTGATAATTTATGATTATTATTATTGTTGACTAACCCGTGATATTATTGTTATTATCGAGTATCTCTGGGATGGTTCTACCTCCGGGATATTCACTATGATTGTTTATTTTAAAGCCCTTTATGTGGTGTCGCTCAGACGCCCGACTGTGGCATTTCTTTTAAAGCCCTTTATGTGGTGTCGCTCAGACGCCCGACTGTGGCATTTCTTTTAAAGCCCTTTATG
>NC_041393.1:549746265-549752971 GCF_002162155.2 Triticum dicoccoides | reverse complement strand
CATTTCTTTTAGAGCCCTTTATGTGGTGTCGCTCAGACGCCCGATTGTGGCATTTCTTTTAGAGCCCTTTATGTGGTGTCGCTCAGACGCCCGACTGTGGCATTTCTTTTAAAGCCCTTTATGTGCTGTCTCTCAGACGCCCGACTGTGGCATTTCTTTTAAAGCCCTTTATGTGGTGTCGCTAAGACGCCCGACTGTGGCATTGCTTGTTATTTATTTGATAAATTTTGATACTACTATGCTATTGCATTTTTATAAATAACTTTCTTGCACGCATCAGAGTTTATTTATCTTTTGTGATTGACGTCATGAGCATAAAATATTTTCAGCCTATCATTGTTATATTATACCTGTGTTCATAATGTTTGCGAGTACATTCGAAGTACTCACTGGCTTGTCCCTGGCTATTGTCTTGGCCAGATTTTTCTTGCACGGAGAGGAGCGACGCGATGATAGCCCCGGAACCTAAGCAACGGAGATAGCAGCCTCGCAGAGATAGGAGTTAACCTGGTCAGTTGTTCCTGTGGGAAATGGAGTCCCATAGACCCTGATGATCCTCACACCGCTTCCGCCCTCAACCACTAGAAACCATTTGTTGTACTCACAGGCCAGAATGGTCTTGTACTTCATATTTTGTATTTTGCTTGGAATTTCTGTATCAAGTTGGAGCCTCATCAGCTAACAGTAATCCTGGGGCTGATGAGCACGACGGTCTTTTTCTGGAAATTGATACCCGGAAAAACCGGTCGTGACAGACTTGGTATCAGAGCCAGGCTGACCATTGGCTAATCCTATCTTAGTCAGGTCAAAAATCTTAGGCAGACAACCCACCAAGCCATAACCGAACCCCAGCCAAACTTCTCGTGCAAGATAGCCACACAGTGACCCCGACACTTTTGGCAGTCGGTGCCCAACCTATCAACCTAGCTTGTCTATCACGCACCAGCAACCAGCACCCAAGGTGTCTCATTCGCAAGCGTGCGAAGGAAGACTCCGTCCCCTTTTTCTATAAAAAGGGCGCGCTAGCACCAAACCAGCACAACACAGCCCCTACCCCAAACCGAGCCATAATGCCAGGCCCCATAGTGCACAATGAGACCACAGCAACCAATCTTGGAGGTTTTGTGACCATCCTCGCAAACCTCACCCGTCGTGCCTATGCGTTAGAGGAGCCACCAGAATATGTTGTGTACCAAGGACCCATGAGCGGTTAAGACCGCCAATTTTGGGCCACTGTGCACATCTACGGTAGGGGTCTAGCACCCGAGCGCCCCTACAGGTTCACTGGAAGAACGACTTCCTTTGAGCCACAAGCCATACAACTAGCTGCTCGAGAGGCTATAGTTCATCTCAGGCACTTGTCGCCCAGAGTTAACTCTCGCTCGTTCTACTACTACCCCAGACGCGAAGGGTATGGCAGACCACCCCAAGTTGCCAGCGGAGATCACGAGACATATCCCGCATTGTTGCACCTAGTGCGCTATGTAAGTGCACTAGAGGCATTGTTCGATCAGATCACTATTGATTTGATCGCAGCTCGAGGAGAGCTGGTTCTTCGAGCCCCAGCAAGAAGAGAAGACGAGCCCGACGCCGACAACCCAGTCGTGCTCTTCGGACAACCGATCGAGACCCTGAGATCAGCTCCAGCCACCAACCGAGATGCTTTGATGACCCCAGAAGTGCTTCGTCGCCTTTTGGGAGCACACTCCAACGGGGTTGTGGCTAACAATCCCCGCGATGGTCATCATCGCTACCCCGACCCTATCGTTCCTCCGCCATCTCCGACTAATCCCGGCAGTGAGACACGTGGAGAAACCTCGTCATCCACCAGGCACGCCCGTTTAAACGTAAACGAGGTAGATTAAGTCGTGCGAGTAGCACCGAGTTTCAGTGTATCCTCGCTTTGTAATCGTGCGACCTTGTATAAAACGCAGCCTGTCGTTGTGCCTCTGTTTTAATAGTAGCCTTGCATATTTGGTCAGCGCATAGTTGCATATTTTTCCGGGCACAGCTACCAAGACCAACCCTGACGACAACCACAGTAACACGTCTCTTTATGAGATATGTGTATCTCTGACACTGACCCGACCTTTGGAGCTAAGCTGGCAAATTTATTACCTTTCACCACGGTAAAAATGACCCAGCTCCATTGCTATATAAAGGCCACCTCGTGACCTTACCAAGCACCCCACACCTGGTGCACCGCACTCACAACTTTTTCCTGTCATGCCGAGCCCCAGTATTTATCTGAGAACCCCAGATGCAACCCCAGGTAGCTTTGTCAAAATATTGTGGGACTTTACCTGCAGTACCATGGGTTCTACCCAGCCACCCCAGTACGAGCTGTTCAAATCTAGAATCACCCCTTCCACCTCGGAATATTGGGCAGCAGTACACATTCCTCCTGTAGACCCCAACCAAGATCCAACGGAAGTTTCCTTCATGGGGAAATCTATGCCAACCCCACACCTGGCTATAGAATCTGCTGCGAAAGAAGCAATTGCTTGTCTTCGATCCGCAGTACCTTATGCTCGCGAACGAGGGTATTATTATTTTCCGAGCCGTGCAACACCCGGAGGAGTGACATCTTTTCCCGGTGGACGGATTGAGAGAGACCCAGTTCTGGCCAACCTTATCCAGTACATCATCGCTCAAGAGCATTTAAACCAGCGAGTGATGGATTATCTTCAGAGTCTCGCCGATTCGAATCCTCAGGTTGCAATCGGCAGATCACTGAGACCCGACCCGGAGAGACGCATACATCGACTAGTCAATCCACTTCCTCCGATAGAAGAGGAGTGTATCCCTTTACCAGAGACATTTTATCAGGACCCCACCCAGTTACCGTTTTCATTTTAGACGTCACTACTGTATTTGTTTTTGCAGCATTTATATTTGCGTTGTAACTTATGCATGGTACCTCGAATCTGTGCGACGAGTCGAGTATTTAGTTTCTACCGGTATGAGTAATTTTCTTCGTGAATAACTTGTGTAACTGCGGAAAATCCTAGTATGAGTTTTCTTTTTACTGAATTGCTGCATCATTTATCCCACACTACATGGATTATTTTTATTCACGCAGCACCCCGGCAGCAGACTCACAACCGCTCGTACACATATGGAGTATTTGTTTTTTCACAACGGCTTTGAGCAAATCTCGAGGACGAGATTTTTTCTTAAGGGGGGTAGTATTGTAACACCCCAAAAATTTAACCAGGTTTTAGTTATTAAAATTTTGCCAAGAGTTTAAAATTTTTGCCTGCAAGAATATCCCTGTTGATTTCAAATCTTTTCTTTTAATATTAAGGAGTTTTTCCCAAGTGGATCCTTCCAAAACATATTGGACTTATTTTCCCTCTCATTTAAAAACATCTCTCAATCAGTAGATTTATTTATTAAATTATTTCACCCTGAGCTTTATTCATGAAATGACTTGTTTTGAATTTTGGAGCTCTTTTTGTACTACAACCAGTTGATAGATTTATCTAAAAATCCAACCAAAATTTGGAGATGTCATGTGATGTTTTTAAATCACTTTTATACAAAAATATCTTTTATTCTTGAAATATTTTGTGCTCTACACCCAATTTTCTTCTCTGGTCCAGAGAGCACATTTTGCACTACAACCCTTTTAAATAGTTGTTTCTAGCTTCCACCACAATTATGGGATGTTAGTAGGAGCATATCATTCCATTATATGCAAAAATCCAGTGATGTTCTTTGAAAATTTTGAGTAAAACAACCTCATCTTCATTCTGGCCCAACATGATGGTTTGTATAGCAACCACATTTTTAGTTGCTACTTTATCCATGATTCCTTTTCCTACTTGTAGCCCTTCCTACTAAACCCCTAAGTCCAGGAGCATACGCTCATTTGATCATTTTTGGTTCATGAAATGATACCATCACTCCCTGCCCAGAAGTGTAGTTTTGCAAAACTTGCACTAGCAAGTTTCTCCCTTTTGCAAACTAACTTCACCACCCTCTTATGCATCCAAAGAGACTTCAATCGGGAAGATTTGGCCACTCCAAGAAATGCCTAGGTGCCTGTGGCATTTTCTCAAACACCTGGAGTGCATGGTCAGATTTGGCATGGATTTTAGTTAGCAGTGTGAACCTGATCCTCTGACCCCTCAAGCTTGTCCATTGATCTCCTTGAAAGCCATAGCCTAGAACTGCTAACTCCTAGCTCCAACCAAGCGCTCTGGAGTGCCATGGCATTTCGCCGAGCACCTGGTGGGCGTGCTCTGGGCGTGCCCAGAGCGTGCATTTGGCACACACGTGCGCCCGAGCCGCCGCGTCACGCCCCGGCCCTTGCTCGCCTGCAGAGCTGCACCCCCCGACCTCATCCGCTCGCAACAACGCGCCAAGCCACCCTGGCAGCCTACGGCGCCACCGACAGAGCTTTTGGCGGCACACCGGCGACCGCAGCGCGCCTCTGCCGCGGTCGGCGCCGCCCAAGCCACCCCGGCTCGCCACCTGCCCCCTTGAATAGCTCAAGCTCATCCACAGCCTTGTCCGCAAGCCCTCGTCGCCGCCACGTCGCCCTGCAGCACAGTAGGGCGGTTCGCCGGCGAACTTATCCCCGGCCGTCGCAAACCGACATGGCCACGCTATAAAAAGGGACCCCGAGCCCCTCTGAGCACGCACGCAACCTCAGGCTACCCCCATAGCACCCCCATAGCCCGCTATCGTCGAGGAAACGCCGTCTTCCCCACCTCCGGCAGCAGTGGCCGCCGCCATGGCCCCAGCTCTCCCAGCGCCACCAGGGCCTCTCCCTCCCATTTCTCTTCACCAAGAACACCTCCTTCCTTCCAGGAACCCAACCCCCTACTTGATTTTGATCGGGAGCCATCGCCGCCACAAAATCACTTCGCCACCGAAGCCTTCCTCCGCCGCGGAGCTCGCCGCTGGCGATTTCCTCCACCTCCGACGATCCTACGACCACCGGGAGGACCTCCGCTGATCCGCGGATCCATCCCTGCCCTCGGGGCCCGTGAGGAGCAGCCGTTCACCGGCGACGATCGCCGGAGCTCCGCCTTCGCTCGGGACAGAGGAAGGAGAGGGAGAAAGACTAGTCAAACCTGACCAGTGGGCCCCGTGGACCCACTGTCAGTGACCCAGCCCTGCCTCCACGTGTTTTAAATGAAGGCGTAAACTACATAAGTACGTCTCCTTTGCTCCGGAAGTGTATTTCTATCTGAAACGTTTTCTTTTTCTATTTTAATTTAAAAACAGAATTTGACCAAAACTTTGACTGGTTATATCTTTTTAAATATAACTCCAAATGAATTAATTCTTTTTCCTACCTCTCTCAAATAATGTCTAGTTTATTTTAAGATTTATTTGAAAAAAATTCAAAACAACTTTTTGTGCTGTTTTGATTTTGTGTGTTAATTCAAATATATTCTTTAATAGGATTTTTGAAGATTTTAAGATATTTTGGAGTGCACCCTGCCTTTCCACACATTGAAGGCAAGCATTCTGAACCCCGGCATAATATTTTTGTGTGTTCGATGACACGTTTATAGCATCACCTCACTTTGGAGAAACTTGTTATTTCATGTGACATGATCATATGCATGGGTGCATGTTATTGATTTCCATGCTGTTGGAAATGAACACACTTGTGATGATAATCACCCTCATGTGCCTTGCATGCATACCGGCAGGAACCCGGGAAAACCTCTGCCTTGGGTAGGCATGAGTTTGTCGCCGGTCTCCGTCGGGACGGTTATGTCTGGTATGGCATGGTAAGGTAATATGAGCGGTGACTCTGTTGGTTGAAATATATTTCGTTATGCTAATCATGCAGGGAATGCTTAAACCTCCTGAGTCGGCCATAGATCGATCTTGTGCCAGTAACCCCCATACTTGTTTCGTACTACCACTCGTCCCTACAGCAAGTAGAGTACGGTCCAGTAAGTTGTCAACCTCTTTCTAGCACACACCGTACAGAGAGGCCAGGGTGGAAGATACCGGTTGTAGCTGGTAGGCAGGCCACCTGGTCCGGGGGCATGGGTGTTTCCGGTTGGGACCGAGAGGGGAGGCCACCCCTTAGAGCGCGCGATATAAATTTGATCCCATGCTACGCGAGGTTGTAGCCTCCCCACTTAGAGTTTGCTTGACAGGTGTCGTGGGTGATTCCAGACACGTGTGAGTTAAGCTGGTGTGTGCAAGTTAGGTGTGTTTTCAACAAAAAGACCGTAGACGGAATTAGCCCCGATGGACTAAAGAAATCCGTTACTCGTGGGTAAAGAGTACACCCTCTGCAGAGATTAAAACTATTCGAATAGCCGTGTCCATGGTTAAGGATTACAGTCTGGGATGGGTCAAGTGTCGGTCTTAGTGTCGGTCTTCGGAGGTGAAACTATTAAACCAGAAATGAAACTACTACTTGTGACTTGTGATAGTTTATGATTATTATTATTGTTGACTAACCCATGATATTATTGTTATTATCGAGTATCTCTGGGATGGTTCTACCTCCGGGATATTCACTATGATTGTTTATTTTAAAGCCCTTTATGTGGTGTCGCTCAGACGCCCGACTGTGGCATTTCTTTTAAAGCCCTTTATGTGGTGTCGCTCAGATGCCCGACTGTGGCATTTCTTTCAAAGCCCTTTATGTGGTGTCGCTCAGATGCCCGACTGTGGCATTTCTTTTAAAGCCCTTTATGTGGTGTCGCTCAGACGCCCGACTGTG
>NC_041393.1:549690937-549745965 GCF_002162155.2 Triticum dicoccoides | reverse complement strand
GTGGCATTTCTTTTAAAGCCCTTTATATGGTGTCGCTCAGACGCCCGACTGTGGCATTTCTTTTAGAGCCCTTTATGTGGTGTCACTCAGACGCCCGACTGTGGCATTTCTTTTAGAGCCCTTTATGTGGTGTCGCTCAGACGCCCGATTGTGGCATTTCTTTTAAAGCCCTTTATGTGGTGTCGCTCAGACACCCGACTGTGGCATTTCTTTTAAAGCCCTTTATGTGGTGTCACTAAGACGCCCGACTGTGGCATTGCTTGTTATTTATTTCATAAATTTTGATACTACTATGCTATTGCATTTTTATAAATAACTTGCTTGCACGCATCAGAGTTTACTTATCTTTTGTGACTGACGTCATGAGCATAAAATATTTTTAGCCTATCATTGTTATATTATACCTGTGTTCATAATGTTTGCGAGTACATTCAAAGTACTCACTGGCTTGTCCCTGGCTATTGTCTTGGCCAGATTTTTCTTGCACGGAGAGGAGCGACGCGATGACAGCCCCGGAACCTAAGCAACGGAGATAGCAGCCTCGCAGAGATAGGAGTTAACCTGGTCAGCTGTTCCTGTGGGAAATGGAGTCCCATAGACCCTGATGATCCTCACACCGCTTCCGCCCTCAACCACTAGAAACCATTTGTTGTACTCACAGGCCAGAATGGTCTTGTACTTCATATTTTGTATTTTGCTTGGAATTTCTGTATCAAGTTGGAGCCTCATCAGCTAACAGTAATCCTGGGGCTGATGAGCACGACGGTCTTTTTCTGGAAATTGATACCCGGAAAAACCGGTCGTGACAATACTCCTTGTATGCAGCATGGGCTGCCCGAAGTGGCCCATGAGTGAACCGCCATGGGGGTCCTCGGCCCGATCCACCTAGTCGGGAGATGATGTGGTGCATACCCCCTAGTCCAGGACACTGTCACACGACTCGGTGAAATCCCCCAAAATCCCAATGCTTACCGGCCTGCTATATAATCCCTCCCGGCTGGCGAGTCCTACCTCACATTTTCCCCTCCCTCCTTGTAGCTTATCTCGTCTGCTTCGCCGACAATCACCAATGGCACCAGTTCGTCGTTGTCGCTCAGCCACTCCGCTGTCATCATAGGACAGCTCCAGCTGGGAGGCTACACCGCGGCGGCGGCGTAGTCCCCTGGGTAGTGTAGTGCGCGTGGCGTCCCTGTTGGGTTTGCGCGGAACAACCACCACACGCTCCGCTACCGCTGCCCGTCGGCATCTTTTGCCGGCCGCCATTGCCGCCACACCACCGTCGAAAGCCAAGGCCATCGCCCGCTCTGCAGCCGCGGCCCGGAGGCGGGAGGCGGCCATCATGGCCGCCACCCCACTGCTAGCCGTTACCCGCTCCGCCACCACGGCCCGAAGGCGGGAGGTGGTGGTCATGGCCGCCACCCCATCGTCTGCCACCGTGGCCACTAGCCCACCGTTGACCACCAGGGTTATCACCCGCTCCGCCACCTCCGCCCGAAGGCAGGAGGTGGAGGTGGATGCTCGCACGTGCATCAACGACCTTGTGCGCTACTACGAGTTCCTGCGGGAGGAGGAGGAGCGCCTCGTCGAGCACGCGAAGAGCCTTACCGCTGCAACTTCCAAGATAAGTTCTACATTGGGTCCATGGGCATGAACACATAGTTTCAAGGTCTACTCCCACTTCTTCAATGCATAACCTTTCATTTACTCCTCGTTTTTGAAGAAATAGTAGTGCAGAAGATTTATCCGGCGAAGTACCAGAAAAGTAAGACTCGTGAGAACTCTCGGGTTCACATGGATTATGGAAGGCATAAGTTCAACCCATTGGGGCATTTTTACGAATCTATACAAACGTCAACCAAGCAAAAGATAAGAGTTCGAAAGCAGAGTATCAAAGTCAAAGCAGATGATACAATTTACCGAAGGTATTATGTATCAGGGAAAAACTCACAAGATTTTGGATGTGAAGGACACTGCCGGATAACAACCCAGCAATGGATCTGGCGATTCATGACAGAGTTGATGTGAGTATCGGTAATCTATCAGATGAAGAAGGGGATGCAAAGGCATTGGCTTATAGAAACGTCTGAATGATTCGATGCTTGGGTACAAAGGAATTATGATTTCAAGACAAAGGGTCAGAAGCAGATGCTCTGATCAAAAGATGAGTAAGTTGAATAGACTTAGATGTGCACCCGATGGTACACGCGATCAAATCTGGATTGGGCAAGAACTATCTCATATCTGGAAGGATGTCTGAGATGGAAAGAAATTTTTCAAGGATTAATTGATGATCGCGAGTATTCGCACACACGCTGAATCCATAGGAACAGAATGACAATCACAAAGAATTCTAAAGAATATTGCTAGACATATGGAATTAATCCTAATGCAAGCAGGCAAGGAGAATCAAGAGCAATAGGCTGCAGAGGATTTTGAAATATCAGATAGCATTTTCAGGTATTTTGGAAAGCATATGAACAACTGGGGATGAATGAACCCTGGTTAAGTGAATTGTCCACAGTATGAAAAGAAGCTGCACAACAGAAGGCACAGAGGATTCTTGGAACAACGGAGAGTACTAGGGGTAAGTTCTAACAACAAGAGCAACTGGGAATGAAGGTACAAACGGCAATGATGTTATCCATGGGGACTTAT
Source organism: Triticum dicoccoides (assembly GCF_002162155.2). Taxonomy (NCBI): domain Eukaryota; kingdom Viridiplantae; phylum Streptophyta; class Magnoliopsida; order Poales; family Poaceae; genus Triticum; species Triticum dicoccoides. The sequence continues at coordinate 549,743,310 of NC_041393.1, read as the reverse complement.
CGGTGGTCAGGAATTGCAAAGCAGTGGGCATAGGGTCTCAGGAAACATTGAGGAGTATCCGCAGAATCTTCTGGCAAAGCAAGCGATCATCGATAATGTCGGGGCTCTCCGGAAGGAAGTGTGTACGAGAACCTAATGTCAAAGTTAGTAAAGTGTTTAACCTGACTGGAAGAGAGATTAGAGTCCCAGAGTATAGATGAGGAGTAAAAGATCCTAATACCACCCAATTGCAACATGGGCCCGTAAGACACACAACCATGTTGGTAAAAGTTTTTGTAGTGACTAGACTCGACTTCGGCCAAGGAGTTGGAAAGGAGACTACCTACAGGCAGTCGGCTCTAATACCAACATGTGACGCCCCCGATTCAATCGTACACTAATCATACACGCAAATGTGTACGATCAAGATCAGGGACTCATAGGAAGATATCAGAACACAACTCTAGACACAAATTAAAATAATACAAGCTTTATGCTACAAGCCAGGGGCCTCGAGGGCTCGAATACATAAGCTTGAATACACAAAAGTTAGCGGAAGCAACAATATCTGAGTACATGCATGAGTTAGACAAGTTTGCCTTAAGAAGGCTAGCACAAAAGCAGCTACGTTCGAAAAGGCAAGGCCTCCTGCCTGGGAACATCCTAACTACTCCTGGTCATCGACGGCCTCCATGTAGTAGTAGGCACCCTCGGGGTAGTAGTAGTCGTCAGTGGTGTCGTCTGGCTCCTGGGCTCCACCATCTGGTTGTAGCATCCGAGAAGAATGGAAAGAGGTGGAAAAAGGGGAGCAAAGCAACCGCGAGTACTCATCCAAAGTGCTCGCAAGCAAGGATCTACACTACATATGCATCGATATAAATTAAATGGGTTGTATCTGTGGACTGAACTGCAAAATGCCAGAAGAGAAGGGGAAAACCTAGTCCTATTGAAGACTAGCATCTTCAACAGCTTCAAGCATCTTGCAGCATCAGAAGAGATAAGAGTAGCATAAAGTAAAGTAGTAGTAGTGTTATCAACCTCGGCCAGAGATCCTTTCTCGAATCCCTGCGAGAAAGCAATCCCAGAGCCATACTTTCCAGTTATCACCTCAAGTATCCAGTTCTAGTTGTATCGATCGGGATACAACTCCAAGTGTCCGTTACCGTACGACAGGCTATCGATAGATGTTTTATTCCCTGCAGGGGTGCACCAACTTACCCGTCAAGCTTGATTAACTCCGGCCGGACACACTTTCCTGGGTCATGCCCGGCCTCGGCCAAACAATACGCTGCAACCCGACCTAGGCTTAATAGAGAGGTCAGTACGCCGGACTAAACCTATGCCCCCAGGGTAAGTAACAGGTAATTCACATTCACATGCTTGCTTTGCATGAAAAATGCCTTACCCGCCGCTATTTTCTTCACCGCCTCAATCTCCTGAAGGGCCTTATGGGCCTCGGCCTTAGCGGCTTTGGCACTCTCAAGAGCCGAGGCAAGCTCGGACTCTCGAGTCTTCGAGTCGCGCTCCAAACTCTCATGCTTTTCCATGAGAGCCTGGAGCTCTTGCCGCACCTCCGCCACCCGCGCCTCCTGCTTCTCTCGCTCCGCTCGTTCCGCAACCGCATTATGTTCGGCCGCGGACACGGCCTCCTTCAGGGTTGCCACCTCGTCCGTGGCCCCTGCAGTGCCCACGTTATCCTTGTTATTTCTATTGCAACCAAAATCCTTTTCTGTAAGGTACAAATTTAATATGGTGCTACTCACCTTCTTTGTCCTCGACCTGCTTCTTGGCAAGGCTGAGCTCATTCTCGGACCGCTCGAGGTCCTGCTTCAAAGCACCGACCTCCGCAGTCAATGTGGCAGAGGTCAGCTGCGCAGCCTGCAATCCCATATTGACATAATTTTTAGAACTCCTGCGTATATCTTTTTAGATCCTCAGTCCGACTTTTCTTTCCGAACACCGAACCGAGCATCAGGGGCTACTGTCTATGCGGTATTACATTACATATTTTAAAAAAACTCCTTACCTCAAAGCTTGTTAGAAGGCTGCTGCAGGCTTCGGTCAGCCCGCTCTTGGCAAGCTGAAGCTTCTGAATCACCGCACTCATGATAGTGCGGTGTTCTTCCTCGATGGAAGCACTGTTGAGCGCCTCCAACAAGTTGTCCGGTGCCTCCGGTTGGACGGAGGCCGCCGGTGTCACGGTCTTGCCCTTCTTACGAAGGGGCCGCCTGCCGGACTCCGGAACCACTGCGGGTTCTAGTGCGTAGTCCGGCACAAAGTCCGGGAGGTGGCCCTGTGGCACCTCCGGAGCCTCCCCCTCCTGGCGGGTCTCCTCTTGGGATCCCACCTCGGCGTCCTCAGCATCACGAGGGGTGGAGGCGGTCGGAATGGAATCCAAATCCGATGAAGCCAAGGACCCGCTCGAAGAAGCGGGAAAATCATCCTCGGCCGGACTACAGGATGTATGCGGCATTAGAAGGACACTATGTGGCATAAAAGAGAAATTATAAATCATTCAGGAATCCGGATACTTACGATCTTGCCGGGGGCTTGGCCCTTGAGGGCCACCCCTCGTCGCCGTCGCCGGCGTTGGCGGAGCTGTCCGGAGGAAGGGTCCTTCCCCTCTTGGACCCTTCAGCCTCCCCCGTTGGGGAAGCCTTCCTCTTCCGCTCTACCCCCTCCTTGGGAGAGTCCTCTTTCTCCTCCTCGTCTTCGGGGGAGGAGTCCGCCTCGGAGCCATCGGATGACGAGTCCGATACCACCTAGCGCCAGGAACTCCTTCGGGTTCTCGTGGCCTTCTTCTTGGCCTTCTTCTCCGGCACCATGTAAAGGGCCAGAACCAGCAGCCCCTTCAAACGGGTGTCCGTTGGGTCTTCGGGAAGGGGAGCCGGACAGTCGACCTGTCTGGACGTCCTCTGCCAGTCCTGTTAAAGGCATTGGGAGTTTTAGATCCCACATAGAGTCAAACTATGAAATAAATAGGTGTCCCGTAAAGGATAACAAAGCTTACCTCGCCGGCCGGGTGCTTGGTGCTGAATCCGCGATCTTCGGTTGCAGACGCGGGGGCTTCTCCGCCCTTGAACATCACCCTCCAGGCAGCTTCGTACGTCGTGTCGAAGAGCCCGCTCAGGGTCCGGTGCTGTGCCGGATCGAACTCCCACAAATTGAAGGCCCGCTGTTGGCAGGGGAGAATCCGGTGGATGAGCATGACCTGGATCACGTTGACAAGCTTAAGCTTCTTGTTCACCAGGGTCTGGAGACAGGATTGGAGTCCTGCCAGCTCCTCCAAACTACCCCATAGCAAGCCCTTCTCTTTCCAGGAGGTGAGCTGCATGGAGATACCAGATCTGAACTGGGGGGCCGCTGCCCATTTAGGGTCACGCGGCTCGGTGATGTAGAACCACCCCGATTGCCACCCTTTGACGGACTCCACGAAGGCACCCTCGAGCCAGATGACGTTGGGCATTTTGCCCATCATGGCGCCTCTGCACTTCGCTTGGACGCCCTTCACCACCTTCGGCTTGACATTGAAGGTTTTTAGCCACAAGCCGAAGTGGGGCTGGATGCAGAGGAAGGCCTCGCACACGACGATAAACGCTGAGATGCTAAGGATGAAGTTTGGCGCCAGATTGTGGAAGTCCAGGCCGTAGTAGTACATGAGCCCCCCGACGAAGGGATGAAGTGGGAAGCCCAGTCCGCGGAGGAAGTGGGGAAGGAATACGACCCTCTCATGAGGCCTGGGGGTGGGGATGAGCTGCCCCTCGTTGGGCAGCCGATACGCGATGTCGCTAGAGAGGTATCCGGCGCCGCGCAGCTTCTCGATGTGCCCCTCTGTAACGGAGGAGGCCATCCACTTGCCTCCCGCTCCGGACATGGATGGAGAAGGTTGAGACGAGATGTGCGGACTTGGGCGCTGGAGCTCGAGTGCGCGGAGATGGATAAGCAAAGGAGGAAGAAGGCGTAGGTAAAAAAGGTGGATCCTTATCCCCTTATATTTGGGCGGACGAAGAGTATGCGTCCCCACCGGCCTGGTAAAACTCGCTTATCTCCCAAGCGCCACCATCAATGGTGTGGTTGGGTTACCCATGTCTGTATTGATGGGAATCCCGGAATAAGGGGAACACGATCTCTGCTTCAACAAGACGTGCCAAGGAAACTGCTTCGCTAAACGCACTGAGGTGGTATAATAAAAAACAATTCAAGTAAAGGCTTGGTGGTGGTATGACATCATGCCACAAAATACGTCAGCAGATTGAACTTGTGTACATATTATTCTCTCTATGGTGGAATGTGGAATTTATTTTGCAGAGCCGGACACTATCCTGGTGTTCACAATCTTCTATGAATTATTCGGAGGAGGAACCCGCCTTGCAATGCCGAACAATATGCGCGCTGGACTCATTGTCATTGAAGCCTGGTTCAGGGGCTACTGAGGGAGTCCTGGACTAGGGGGTGTCCGGATAGCCGGACTATCATCATCGATCGGACAACAAGACTATGAAGGTACAAGATTGAAGACTCCGTGCCGTGTCCGGATGGGACTTTCCTTGGCGTGGAAGGCAAGCTTGGCGATACGGATAAGTAGATCTCCTACCATTGCAACCGACTCTGTGTAACCCTAGCCCTCTCCGGTCTCTATATAAACCGGAGGGTTTTTAGTCCGTAGGACGAACAACCATTACAACAATCATACCATAGGCTAGCTTCTAGGGTTTAGCCTCCTTGATCTCGTGGTAGATCCACTCTTGTACTACCCATATCATCAATATCAATCAAGCAGGAGTAGGGTTTTACCTCCATCAAGAGGGCCCGAACCTGGGTAAAAACATCATGCCCCTTGTCTCCTGTTACCATCCGCCTAGACGCACAGTTCGGGACCCCCTACCCGAGATCCGCCGGTTTTGACACCGACAATCACCCTCCAGGGTCTTGTACTTATTCACCTCATCCTAGAGCTCTTGCTAGACCTCGTACAGCCGGGCCTTCAGCTTCTTGCAAGCGCCTGCTCCTTGACAACTTTCCCCTTGGCTTCAGCCAGGGCCTTTTTTAGGGCCTCGACCTTGGTCGTCGCCCCTACACTTATAATGACACTACGGTCAGTATACATCATTTACTCTTTCCAAATATACAGCAAGCCATTGCATACCTTGCTGGTCTTCCAGCTGCTTCCTCACTCGGCCGAGTTCCACCTCGACCGGCTCCAGTTTCTACTTTAGTCCGGAGACTTCGGCAGTGCGAGAGGTCGCGGCCAGCAGCGACGCCTGCTTATTCACATCAGACACATTTTAATTAGTTTCCTGCGAAATTTCATTGATCATCTGTCCGGCTTTTCTTTCCGAACACCGAACAATGTCTCAGGGGCTACTGTCTATATTGGGATTTTCTCTTTTAGAGTTGCTTACCTGAAAACCTGTCAGGAGACTGCTGCAGGCTTCAGTTAGTCCGCTCTTGGCGGATTGAACCCTTTCAATCACCGTGCCCATAAGAACACGATGCTCATCCACAATGGAAGCGCCTAGGAGCGCTTCCAGCAGATTATTCGGTGCCCATGGTTGGACAGGGGTCATCAGCGGAATAGGCATACCCCCCTCTTTCGACGGAGGTTGCGTGCCGGATTCGGGAGCCGTATCGGTCTCCGGATTCGAGTCTGGCTGAGGGCCGAACTGAATACGACCCTCATAACCAGTCTCCATGGGGATCGTCTCCCCTTGGTGTTCGGTGACGGAGGCTTCGCCTTCTGGCGCCTCCCGAGCCTCTCCCCGTCCTAGGAAAGTCCTCTGGGACAACACCTCTGCGTCGTCCTTGGCCTTGGGAGAGTGGGCAGTCGGCGGTGACTCGCTGGCCATCGCCTTTGAATCCAACGAACCTCGTGACGAGGATCGTTGGGAGCTGTCATGGGCCGGACTGCGATAACATAACTAATAATGTCAATATAATGAAGAAAAGAGGCTGAATATATGGGTGTGTGAGTCTTAACACTTACGATGCAGCCCGAGGCTTAGAGCGGGGGCGTCGCTCCGGTCTGCTGTCAATGTCCCATGCGGAGTTATCCACGTGGGAGCACTTCCCCTTCTTGGATGTCTCCGCCTCCAGGTTCGTGGAGGCCGCCCTTTTCTTCTTTCCCTCATCAGGGGGAGGTTTTTATCCTCCTCCTCGTCGTCGTCCTCAGCGGCGGACGAAAGGGTCACTTCGTCTTGGGACGTCGCGTCCGAAGCACCCTTGCGACAGGGGCCACCTTTGGCCCCATTGGCCTTCTTCTTGGCCTTCTTTTCCGGCGGCCTATAGGGTGTCAGAACCAGCATCTTTGCCAAGAGCGGGCCAACTTGCTGTTCGGCAGCGGAGCCGAACTATGAATCCACCCCGCTCTCTCCGTCCACACCTGAAAGAAAGCAGCAAAAAATTGGCATCCTCCTTGAACAGACAAGTAGAAGGTATGCCTTGAGAAAAGGAGAACTTACCTCATTGGTTGGATGGGTATTGTCGTGCCCACGGTCCGAGTCCATGACCGGCGGCATCTCGTTGCCCTTGAAGAGCAACTTCTAGGCACCTTTGTGAGTAGTTCCGAAGAGCCCTTCCAGGGTCTAGTGCTTCGCCGGATTGAATTCCCAGAAAGGGATGCTTCGACGTTGGCAGGGGAGAATCCGGTGAACCAGCATTACCTAGATCACATTGACAAACTTGACATTTTTATCCACCACACTCCCTTTGCAGCGCTATCAGCTCGTCTGACACTGACCAGTTGGGGCCTTTCTCCTTCCAGGAGGTGAGCCGCATTGGGGCTCCGACCCTAAACTCGGGAGCTGCCGCCAAGTGGCGCCGCACGGCTTTGTGATGTAGAACCATTGTCTCTGCCACTCTTTGACAGTCTCCACAAAAGTGCCTATGGGCTAGGTGACGTTGGGCATCTTGCTCACCATGGCACCGCCGCATTCTGCTTGCTGACCATCCACCACCTTCGGCTTCATGTTAAAGACCTTGAGCCATAGGCCGAAGTGGGGATGGATGCGGAGGAAAGCCTCACACACGATGATGAACACCGAGATGTTGAGGAAGGAGTTCGGGGATAGATCATGGAAATCTAGCCCGTAATAGTACATCAGTCCGCAGATGAAGGAGTGAAGTGGAAACCCCAGTCCGCAGAAGAAGTGAGGGAGGAAAACTACCCTCTCGGTAGGCTTCAGGGTGAGGATGACTTGCTCCTTGGAGGGCAGACAGTGGGCGATTCCCTTTGCCAGGTACCCAGCCGCTCGAAGCTGAGTGATGTCCTTCTCCTTGATGGAGGAGACCATCCACTTGCCTTGGCCTCCGGATCCGTACATGATTAAGTGCTTCCTTGAGGAGGAGAAGATGGGAACTTGGGCACTGGAGCTCGAGAATGGAAGAACGGAGAGAAAGAGAAGGCGTGGATGAAGAGGGGGGATCCTTATCTCCTTATAAAGGCAATGAATATCAAACGCCTCCCCACTTGCCTTAAAACTCTCCTATTCCCAAGGGCTATGTAAACGGCACGGTTTGGTTACCCACGCCCGTATTGATGAGAATCCCGTAATAAGGGGGCACGATCTCTGCTTTGACAAGACGTGCCAATGGCAACCGCGTCTCCAAACGTGGAGCGACAGACGAAAAACGGTTCAAAATTGTGGCTGGGTGGGCGTGATGTCATGTTGCAAAAAGTTGTCAGCGGATTGGACTCGTGGAATATTATATTCTTTCTGCGGTTATGTGTGGTGTGTGTGTTACAGGTCCGAACACGTTCAATACGTCCGAAGACTATCTTGGAGTTCGGAAGGAGGAACCCGCCTTGCAATGCCAAAGATAGATCTACGTGCCAGATACCTTGTCATTGACGCCAGGTTCAGGGGCTACCGAGGGAGTCCTGGACTAAGGGTTCCTCGGGCATCTGGCCTGTTAGCCATGGGACGGACTGATGGGCTGTGAAGATACCAAGACCGAAGACTTTACCCGTGTCCGGATGGGACTCTCCTTGGCGTGGAAGGCAAGCTTAGCGATCAAATATGTGGATTCCTTTCTTTGTAACCAACCTTGTGTAACCCTAGATCCTCCCGGTGTCTATATAAACGGGAGGACTTAGTCCGAAGGAGGAGATATATTCATTACCATACAGGTTAGACTTCTAGGGTTTAGCCATTACGATCTCGTGGTAGATCAATTCTTGTAATACTCATATTCATCAAGATCAATCAAGAAGGAAGTAGGGTATTACCTCCATAGAGAGGGCCCAAACCTGGGTAAACATCGTGTCCTCTGTCTCCTATTACCATCGGCCCTAGACTCACAGCTCGGGACCCCCTGCCCGAGATCCGCCAGTTTTGACACCGACAACAGCCACTAGCAAACCGTGCAAAAAGAACTGTACTGACTACAAGCAAACAAATAAACAAGACAACAAGGAAATAAATAAGCAAGAAACTTATGCTAGGCTATCACAACTATTACACATATTACGTCCACTGGCATCAAAGTTCGTCACCAGTGCAAATATAGGGAACAAAGCAGCATATCGCATACACTGGTTGTCAAAGTTGGCGACCAGTGCATATAAACGTGATGACCTACAAGTGTAGGGGATCTATCGTAGCCCTTTTGATAAGTAAGAGTGTCGAACCCAACAAGGAGCAGACGGAAATGGTAAGCGGTTTTCAGTAAGGTTTTCTCTGCAAGCACTGAAATTATAGGTAATAGATAGTTTTGTGGTAAGATAAATAGTAACGAGCAACAAGTAAATAAAGTAAATAAAGTGCATCAAGGTGGCCCAATCCTTTATGTAGCAAATGATAAGCCTGGATAATTTCTAATAATGAGAAAGGAGCTCCTGAGGACACATGGAAATTATCGTCAAGCTAGTTTTCATCACGTCATATGATTCGCGTTCGGTACTTTGATAATTTCATATGTGGGTGGACCGGTGCTTGGGTACTGCCCTTACTTGGACAAGCATCCCACTTATAATTAACCCCTACTGCAAGCATCCGCAACTACAAAAGAAGTATTAAGGTAAACCTAACCACAATGTTAAACATATGGATCCAAATCAGCCCCTAACGAAGCAACAAATAAACTAGGGTTTAAGCTTCTGTCACTCTAGCAACCCATCATCTACTTATTACTTCCCAATGCCTTACTCTAGGCCCAAATAATGGCGAAGTGTCATGTAGTCAACATTCACATAACACCACTAGAGGAAAAGACAACATACATCTTATCAAAATATCGAACGAATACCAAATTCACATGACTACTAATAGCAAGACTTCACCCATGTCCTCAGGAACAAACGTAACTACTCACAAAGCATATTCATGTTCATAATCAGAGGAGTAATAATATGCATTAAGGATCTGAACATATGATCTTCCACCAAGTAAACCAATTAGCATCAACTACAAGGAGTAATCAACACTACTAGCAACCCACAAGTACCAATTTGTGGTTTGATACAAGATTGGATACAAGAGATGAACTAGAGTTTTGAGAGGAGATGGTGCTGGTGAAGATGTTGATGGAGATTGACCCCCTCCCGATGAGAGGATCGTTGGTGATGACGTTGGTGATGATTTCCCCCTCCCGGAGTGAAGTGTCCCCGGCAGAACAGCTCCGCTGGAGCCCTAGATTGGTACCGCCAAGGTTCCGCCTCGTGGCGGCAGAGTTTTGTCCCGTAAGCTTGCCCACGATTTTTTCTAGGATAAAAGCCCTCATATAGCAGAAGATGGACACCGGGGGGGCACCAGGGGGCCCAGGAGACAGGGGGCGCGCCCAGTAGGGGGTGCCCCCACCCTCCTGGACAAGGTGTGGGCCCCCTGGTGTATGTTCTCCGCTCAGTAATTCTTATTAATTCCAAAAATAGGTTTCGTGGAGTTTCAGGATTTTTGGAGAAGTGCAGAATAGGTTTCCAATGTTTGCTCCTTTTCCAGCCAGAATTCCAGCTGCCGACATTCCCCCCTTCATAGTAAATCTTGTAAAACAAGAGAGAATAGCCATAAGTATTGAGATATAATGTGTAATAACAGCCCATAATGCAATAAATATTGATATAAAGCATGATGCAAAATGGACGTATCAACATGTTTAGAGATAGAGGTGTCGATAAAAATAAAATACGGACATGAGGGCATCATGATCATTCTTAAAACAGCAACATATATAGATTTTATCATATGATTTCTTATGCTCAAGTAACAATCAATTCACAATGTCAAGTATGGTTGAAAAACTTCATTGGGAACTAACAAACTATAATCTCAGTCATTGAAGCAATTGCAATTTATCGTAACATCAGAAAGAATCAACAATAGAGCTTTTCAGCAAATTCACATACTCAACTATCTTGTAGTCTCCTATAATTTCTAACACTAACGCAATACTCGTGGTTATGGAGTTTCAGCCGGACACTGAGAAAGATAGGAGCTTATTGTGTTGCCTCCCAACGTATTCACCTTTAGGTGATGTCAACAATAATAGCCCATGCTAACTTACATCCAATTGGATATATATATCATGATCTTTCAAACACGAGGAGCTTGCCAAAGTATAAAATGAAAAAGGGAAAGGTGAGGAGCACCTTGACTCAAGCATAAAGTAAAAACATAAAATAAAAGATAGGCCCTTCGCAGAGAGAAGCAGAGGTTGTCATGCGCTTTTAGGGTTGGATGCACAAAATCTTAATGCAAAAGAACGTCACTTTATATTTCCCCTTGTATGTGGACCTTTATTATGCAGTCCGTCGCTTTTATTACTTCCACAATAGGATCGTACAAAGCTTATTTTCTCTGCACTAATAAGTCATACATATTTAGATAGCAATTTTTTATTACCTGCAACATGACAACTTACTTGAAGGATCTTACTCAATCCGTAGGTAGGTATGGTGAACTCTCATGGCAAAACTGGGTTTAAGGATATTTGGAAGCACAAGTAGTATCTCTACTTGGTGCAAGGAATTTGGCTAGCATGAGGGGGAAAGGCAAGCTCAACATGTTTGGAAGGTCAATGACAATATACTTTAACTGAGATGTGAGAAAACATAAACCATTACGTTGTCTTCCTTGTCCAACATCAACTCTTTTAGCATGTCATACTGAATGAGTGCTCCCAGTCATAAAAGGTGTCCAAGATAATATATTTATATGTGAACCTCTCTTTCCTTATCACTTCCTATTAATTGCAACCATGACCAAAACTACGTTTCTCCACTCTCAACAACTTTTATGCCTCATACTTTCTATATGTGAAGTCATCGCTAACCATAAGATCAATATGAACTCTTTTATTCTTTCTACTTCCTTAAGATCATAGCAACAAAGCAAAGCCCTTGACTCAACGCTAATCTTTATTATAGATAGCTCACAGACTCGATTACAAAAAGAGATCACAAAGCAAAACTCAAAACTACTTGATATCAAAACTTCAATCTACTAGATCAAGATACTACTAAAAGGATCGAACTAAATAAAATGGTAAAGATAGGAGTGTGATTGTGATACGATTGAAGGAAATATACCCTAGAGGCAATAATAAAGTTATTATTTATTTCCTTGTATCATGATAAATGTTTATTATTCATACTAGAATTGTATTAACCGGAAACATAATACATGTGTGAATACATAGACAGACTTAATGTCACTAGTATGCCTCTACTTGACTAGCTCATTAATCAAAGATGTTTATGTTTCCTAATCATACACATGAGTTGTCATTTGATTAACGGGATCACATCATTAGTAGAATGATGTGATTGACATGACCCATTCCGTTAGCTTAGCACTTGATCATTTAGTATGTTGCTATTGCTTTCTTCATGGCTTATACATGTTCCTACAACTATGAGATTATGCAACTCCCGTTTATCGGAGGAACACCTTATGTGCTACCAAACGTCACAACGTAACTGGGTGATTATAAAGGAGCTCTACAGGTGTCTCCAAAGGTACATGTTGAGTTGGCGTATTTCGAGATTAGGTTTTGTCACTCTGATTGTCGGAGAGGTATCTCTAGGCCCTCTCGGTAATGCACATCACTATAAGTCTTGCAAGCAATGTAGCTAATGAGTTAGTTACAGAATGATGCATTACATAACGAGTAAAGAGACTTGCCGGTAATGAGATTGAACTAGTTATTGGGATAACAACGATCTAATCTCGGGCAAGTAACATACCGATGACAAAGGGAACAATGTATGTTGTTATGCTTTTTGACTGATAAAGATCTTCGTAGAATATGTCGGAGCCAATATGGGCATTCAGGTTCCCCTATTGGTTATTGACCAGAGAGGTGTCTCGGTCATGTCTACATAGTTCTCGAACCCGTAGGGTCGGCACGCTTAACGTTCGTTGATGATATAGTATTATATGAGTTATGTATGTTGGTGACTGAATGTTGTTCGGAGTCTCGGATGAGATCACGGACATGACGAGGAGCTCCGGAATGGTCCGGAGGTAAAGATTCATATATTGGATGATATGGTTAGGCCAAGGGGTCAGGCCCACGGGGTTATAAGTCCGTGCAAAAGGAATTTTGCGGAGGACAGGGGGCCAAACGCCGGAGACCCTGGCGTGTGGCCCTGGGCCAGACGCCAAGGATTATGGCGTTTGTTCCTGGAGTCCGAGTGGGACTCTTGCCTTTCGGGAAAAACCGTCTTTGAGGAGGCTTTTGCTCCAAGTTTCGACCTCATGGCTCAACATATAAATAGAGGGGCGGGGCTGGCACCAAAGATAGATCAAGAAACACCAAGCCGTGTGCCGACAACCCCGTTCCCTCTAGTTTATCCTCCGTCATAATTTCCTTAGTGCTTTGGCAAAGCCCTGCGGAGATTGTTCTTCACCAACACCGTCACCACGCCGTCATGCTGTCGGAACTCATCTACTACTTCGCCCGTCTTGCTAGATCGAGAAGGCGAGGACGTCATCGAGCTGAACGTGTGCAGAACTCGGAGGTGCCGTGCGTTCGGTACTTGGATCGGTCGGATCGTGAAGACGTACGACTACATCAACCGCATTGAGAAACGCTTGCGCTTAGCAATGTTCAAGGGTATGAAGATACACTCCTCCTCTCGTTGCTATGCATCACCATGATCTTGTGTGTGCGTAGGAATTTTTTCGAAATTACTACGTTCCCCAACAGTGGTATCAGAGCCAGGTTTTATGCATAGATGTTATATGCACGAGTAGAACACAAGTGAGTTGTGGGCGATACAAGTCATACTGCTTACCAGCATGTCATACTTTGGTTCGGCGGTATTGTTGTATGAAGCGGCCCGGATCGACATTACGCGTACGCTTACGCGAGATTGGTTCTACCGACATGCTTTGCACACAGGTGGCTGGCAGGTGTCAGTTTCTCCAACTTTAGTTGAACCGAGTGTGGCTATGCCCTGTCCTTGAGAAGGTTAAAACATCACTAACTTGACGAACTATCGTTGTGGTTTTGATGCGTAGGTAAGAACGGTTCTTGCTCAGCCCGTAGCAGCCACGTAAAACTTGCAACAACAAAGTAGAGGATGTCTAACTTGTTTTTACAGGGCATGTTGTGATGTGATATGGTCAAGACGTGATGCTATATTTTATTGAAAAAAATATGAGATGATCATGTTTTGTAACCAAGTTATCGGCAACTGGCAGGAGCCATATGGTTGTCGCTTTATTGTATGCAATGCAATCGCCCTGTAATTGCTTTACTTTATCACTAAGCGGTAGCGATAGTTTTAGAAGCAATAGTTGGCGAGACGACAATGATGCTATGATGGAGATCAAGGTGTCGCGCCGGTGACGATGGTGATCATGATGGTGCTTCGGAGATGGAGATCACAAGCACAAGATGATGATGGCCATATCATATCACTTATATTGATTGCATATGATGTTTATCCTTTATGCATCTTATCTTGCTTTGATTGACGGTAGCATTATAAGATGATCTCTCACTAATTATCAAGCAGTGTTCTCCCTGAGTATGCACCGTTGCGAAAGTTCTTCGTGCTGAGACACCACGTGATGATCGGATGTGATAGGCTCTACGTTCAAATACAATGGGTGCAAAAAAGTTGCACACACGGAATACTCAGGTTAAACTTGACGAGCCTAGCATATACAGATATGGCCTCGCAACATGGAGACCGAAAGGTCGAGCGTGAATCATATAGTAGATATGATCAACATAGTGATGTTACCATTGAAACTACTCCATCTCACGTGATGATCGGACATGGTTTAGTTGATTTGGATCACGTGATCACTTAGATGACTAGAGAGATGTCTGTCTAAGTGGGAGTTCTTAAGTAATATGATTAATTGAACTTAAATTTATCATGAACTTAGTCCAGGTAGTATTTTGCAAATTATGTTGTAGATCAATAGCTCGCGTTATTGCTATCATATGTTTATTTTGATATGTCCCTAGAGAAAAATTGTGTTGAAAGATGTTAGTAGCAATGATGCGGATTGGATCCATGATCTGAGGTTTATCCTCATTGCTGCACAGATGAATTATGTCCTTAATGCACCGCTAGGTGACAGACCTATTACAGGAGCAGATGCAGACGTTATGAACGTTTGGCTAGCTCAATATAATGACTACTTGACAGTTTAGTGCACCGTGCTTGACAGCTTAGAATCGGGACTTCAAAGACGTTTTGAATGTCATGGACCGTATGAGATGTTCCAGGAATTGAAGTTAATATTTCAAGCAAATACCCGAGTTGAGAGATATGAAGTCTCCAACAAGTTCTATAGCTAAAAAGATGGAGGAGAATCGCTCAACTAGTGAGCATGTGCTCAGATTTTCTGGGTACTACAATCGCTTGAATCAAGTGGGAGTTAATCTTCCAGATAAGATAGTGATTGACAGAGTTCTCTAGTCACCATCACCAAGTTAGTAGAACTTCGTGATGAACTATAGTGTGCAAGGGATGACGAAAATGATTCCCGAGCTTTTCATGATGATGAAATTGATGAAGGTAGAAATCAAGAAAGAGCATCAAGTGTTGATGATTGACAAGACCACTAGTTTCAAGAAAAAGGGTAAATGGATAGAAAGGGAACTTCATGTAGAATGGCAAGCAAGTTGTCACTTCCGTGAAGAAGCCCAAAGCTAGACTAAAGCCTGAAACTGAGTGCTTCAACTAAAAAGGAAATGGTCGCTGGAAGAGAAAATGCCCTGAATATTTGGTGGATAAGAAGGATGGCAAAGTGAACAAGGGTATATTTGATATACAGGTTACTGATGTGTACCTTACTAGTGTTTATAGTAGCCCCTGAGTATTTGATACTTGTTCGGTTGCTAAAAATTAGTAACTCGAAATAGGAGTTACAGAATAAACAGAGACTAGTTGAGGGTGAAGTGACGATGTGTGTTGGAAGTGGTTCCAAGATTGATATGATCATCATCGCACACTCCCTATACTTTCGGTATTAGTGCTAAAACCTAAATAAATGTTATTTGGCGTTTGCGTTGAGCATGAATATGATTTGATCATGTTTATTGCGATACAGTTATTCATTTAAAATTGTTATTCTGTTTACATGAATAAGACCTTCAATGGTCATACACCCAATGAAAATGGTTTGTTGGATCTCGGTCGTAGTGATACACATATTCATATTATTGATGCCAAAAGATGCAAAGTTAATAATGATAGTGCAACTTATTTGTGGCACTGCCGTTTGGGTCACATTGGTGTAAAGCGCATGAAGAAACTCCGTAAAGATGGATTTTCGAAATCACTTGGTTATGAAACATTTGATGTTTGCGAACCGTGCCTTTTGGTCAAGATGACTAAAACTCCGTTCCCCGGAACAATGGAACGAGCTACTGACTTGTTGGAAATAATACATACCGATGTATGCGATCCAATGAGTGTTGATGCTCGTGGCAAGTATCATTATTTTCTAACCTTCACAGATGATTTGAGCAGATATGGGTATATCTACTTAATGAAACACAAGTCTGAAACATTTGAAAAGTTCAAAGAATTTCAGAGTGAAGTGGAGAATCATTGTAACAAGAAAATAAAGTTTCTACGATCTGATCGTGGAGGAGAATATTTGAGTTACGAGTTTGGCCTTCATATAAAACAATGTGGAATAGTTTCACAGCTCACGCCACCTGGAACACCACAATGTTATGGTGTGTCCGAATGTCGTAACCGCACTTTATTGGATATGGTGCGATCTATGATGTATCTTACCGATTTACCACTATCGTTTTGGGGTTATGCATTAGAGACAGCTGCATTCACTTTTAAAAGGGAACCATCAAAATCCGTTGAGACGAAGCCTTATGAACTGTGGTTTGGCAAGAAACCAAAGTTATCGTTTCTTAAAGTTTGGGGCTGCGATGCTTATGTAAAAAAATTCACCTGATAAGCTCGAACCCAAATTGGAGAAGTGCGTATTCATAGAGTACCCAAAGGAAACTGTTGGGTACACCTTCTATCACAGATCCGAAGGCAAGATATTCGTTGCTAAAATAGATCCTTTCAAGAGAAGGAGTTTCTCTCGAAAGAAGTGAGTGGGAGGAAAGTAGAGCTTGATAAGGTTATTGTACCTTCTCCCGAATTGGAAAGTAGTTCATCACAGAAATCAGTTCTAGTGATTGCTACTCCAATTAGTGAGGGAGCTAATGATGATGATCATGAAGCTTCAGATCAAGTTACTACCGAACTTTGTAGATCTTCCCGATCAAGATCCGCACCAGAGTGGTATGGTAATCCTATTCTGGAGGTCATGTTACTAGACCATGATGAACCTACGAACTATGAGGAAGCGATGATGAGCCCAGATTCCGCAAAATGGCTTGAAGGCCATGAAATCTGAGATGGGATCCATGTATGAGAACAAAGTGTGGACTTTGATTGACTTGCCCAATGATCGCCAAGCCATAGAAAATAAATGGATCTTCAAGAGGAAGACGGACGTTGATAGTAGTGTTACTATCTACAAAGCTAGACTTGTCAAAAAAGGTTTCTGACAAAGTTCAAGATGTTGACTACGATGAGTTTTTTCTCACTCGCATCGATGGTTAAAGTCTGTCTGAATCATGTTAGCAATTGCCACATTTTATGAAATCTGGCTAAAGGATGTCAAAACTGCATTCCTTAATGGATTTATTACAGAAGAGTTGTATATGATGCAACCAGAAGGTTTTGTCAATCCTAAAGGTGGTAACAAATTGTGCAAGCTCCAGCGATCCATCTATGGACTAGTGCAAGCATCTCAGAGTTGGAATATATGCTTTGATAAGTTGATCAAAGCATATAGTTTTATATAGACTTGCGGTGAATCCTGTATTTACAATAAAGTGAGTGGGAGTTCTACCGCCTTTCTGATAAATATATGTGAGTAACATATTGTTGATCAGAAATGATGTAGAATTTTTCTGAAAGCATAAAGGAGTATTTGAAAGGAGTTCTTTAAAAGAAAGACCTCGGTAAAGCTACTTACATATTGAGCATCAAAATCTATTGAGATAGATCAAGACGCTTGATAAGTTTTTCAATAAATACATACCTTGTCAAGATTTTGAGGTAGTTCAAAATGGAAAATTCAAAGAAAGAGTTTTTTCCTGTGTTGCAAAGGTGTGAAATTGAGTAAGACTCAAATCCCGACCACGGCAGAAAATAGAAAAGAGAATGAAAGTCATTCTGTATGCCTCAGTCATAGGTTCTATAAAGTATGCTATGCTATGTACCAGACCTATTGTATACCTTGCTCTGAATTTGGCAAGGGAGTAAAATAGTGATCTTGGAGTAGATCACTGGACATTAGTCAAGAATATCCTTAGTGAGGACTAAGGAAATATTTTCGATTATGGAGGTGATAAAAGAGCCCATCGTAAAAAGTTAGATCGGTGCAAGTTTTTACACCGATCCAGATGACTCTAAGTCTCAATCTGGATTGAAAGTGAGAGAAATTAGCTAGAGTAGCTCCGTGCAGAGCATTGTAGACATAGAATATTTGCAAAATACATACGGCTCTGAATGTGACAGACTCGTTGACTAAGCTTCTCTCACGAGTAAAACATGATCATACCTTAGTACTCTTTGGGTGTTAACCACATAGCAATGTGAACTAGATTATTGACTCTAGTAAACCCTTTGGGTGTTGGTCACATGACGATGTGAACTATGGGTGTTAATCGTATACAGATATGAATATTGATGTCAAATCACATGGCGTTGCGAACTAGATTATTGACTCTAGTGCAAGTGGGAGACTGAAGGAAATATGCCCTAGAGGCAATAATAAAGTTATTATTTATTTCCTTATATCATGAAAAATGTTTATTATTCATGCTATAATTGTATTAAACGGAAACATAATACATGTGTGAATACATAGACAAACTTAATGTCACTAGTATGCCTCTACTTGACTAGCTCATTAATCAAAGATGGTTATGTTTCCTAACCATAGACATGAGTTGTCATTTGATTACAGGATCACATCATTAGTAGAATGATGTGATTTTGACATGACCCATTCCATTTGCTTAGCACTTGATCGTTTAGTATGTTGCTATTGCTTTCTTCATGACTTATACATGTTCCTACAACTATGAGATTATGCAACTCCCGTTTACCGGAGGAACACTTTGTGTGCTACCAAACGTCACAACGTAACTGGGTGATTATAAAGGAGCTCTATAGGTGTCTCCAAAGGTACATGTTGAGTTGGCGTATTTCGAGATTAGGTTTTGTCACTCCGATTGTCGGAGAGGTATCTCTGGGCCCTCTCGGTAATGCACATCACTATAAGCCTTGCAAGCAATGTAGCTAATGAGTTAGTTACGGAATGATGCATTACATAACGAGTAAAGAGACTTGCCAGTAACGAGATTGAACTAGGTATTGGGATACCGACGATCGAATCTCGGGCAAGTAACATACCGATGACAAAGGGAACAACGTATGTTGTTATGCGGTTTGACCAATAAAGATCTTTGTAGAATATGTAGGAGCCAATATGGGCATCCAGGTTCCGCTATTGGTTATTGACCAGAGAGGTGTCTCGGTCATGTCTACATAGTTCTTGAACCCGTAGGGTCCGCACACTTAACGTTCTTTGACAATATAGTATTACATGAGTTATGTATGTTGGTGACCGAATGTTGTTCGAAGTCCCAGATGAGATCACGGACATGGCGAGGAGCTCCGGAATGGTCTGGAGGTAAAGATTCATATATTGGATGATATGGTTAGACCAAGGGGTCAGGCCCACGGGGCTATAAGTCGGTGCAAAAGGAATTTTGTGGAATCCAGGGGGCCAAACGCCGGAGACCCTGGCGTCTGGACCTGGGCCAGACACCGAGTCCCATGGCGTCTGGGCCAGACGCCAAGGATTGTGGCGTTTGGTCCTGGAATCCAAGTAGGACTCTTGCCTTTCGGGCAAAACCGACTTTGAGGAGGCTTTTGCCCCAAGTTTTGACCCCAGGGCTCAAAATATAAATAGAGGGGCGGGGCTAGCACCAAAGACAGATCAAGAAACACCAAGCCGTGTGCCGGCAACCCCGTTCCCTCTAGTTTATCCTCCATCATAATTTCCGTAGTGCTTAGGCGAAGCCCTGCGGAGATTGTTCTTCACCAACACCGTCACCACGCCGTCGTGCTGTCAGAACTCATCTACTACTTTGGCCGTCTTGCTGGATCGAGAAGGCGAGGACGTCATCGAGCTTAACGTGTGTAGAACTCGGAGGTGCCGTGCGTTAGGTACTTGGATCGGTCGGATCGTGAAGACGTACGACTACATCAACCGCGTTGATAAACTCTTCCGCTTAGTGATCTTCAAGGGTATGAAGATACACTCCCCCTCTCGTTGCTATGCATCACCATGATCTTGTGTGTGCGTAGGAATTTTTTGAAATTACTACGTTCCCCAACAACGATACCGGGGCACCTCCCCCAAGCTTTGCTAAGGGGAGTGCCCATACCCACGTGATTATGTCCACGGAGGTGGTGAAGTAGGAGTTGTTGATGATGCAGGCTTGTTCCTCAATTTACGCTTGAGTATAATATTTTGCTTCTTTAAGTCCTCGATCTCCTGCTCAAGGCTTAGGTACTTGAGTATAATATTTTGCTTCTTTATTTTCCTGCAAGAGACGAAAAGGGATAAACTCGATCTTTGGCTTCTTTGCTCTATCAGGGAGGCTTGACTTTTTAAACTCCACATGCATGTCCCCAGGCTGAGGTAATGGGGCTTCGTCTTCGTTTGAACTCGTCTCCTCTTTTACTTTAGGCTCATAGTCTTCCTCTTCTTCAAAGGTCCAGCCATCATGCTCCTAGTCCCCGTAGACCTTAGGGTCTGCGAGGTAATCAGCCACATAACTTTCCCCTTCCGAATCCTGAGACGACATATTGCTCCAAATCTGAAACAGAAACAGCTCAAAACGAAAACAGAGGATATTTGCGTGATACAGTGGTCAAAACCTCCAGGAGTATATATAATGAATTTTTTACCGACCAAAATACATAATGTGCAAGAAAATGGAGTCCGGGAGGCACATGAGGTGCCCACGAGACAGGGGGCGCGCCCCGTAAGGGTGGGCACGCCCTCCACTCTCATGGGGGCCTCGTGTCCCTTTCGGACTACTTCTTTCTTCCTAAAATTCTTAAATATTCGAAAACTGATAAAAATTGCCATTGGAGTTGTTTTGGAGTCGGTTTACTTACGTACCACATACCTATTCCTTTTCAGAGTCTAGAACGTTCTGGAAAGTGTCCCTTATGTATTCCTCCGGGGTTACGGTTTCAATAATATTAGTTTCAACATTGATAGGATTACCTGAAATATAATGTTTAATTCTTTGACCGTTCACCACCCTCGGGCTTGTGCCTTCGAAGTTGTTGATTTTTATGGCACCAGAATGATAGACCTCCTCGATAACGTAGGGACCTTCCCATTTAGAGAGAAGTTTTCCTGCAAAAGATCTTAAACGAGAGTTAAATAATAACACATAATCTCCTACGTTAAACTCACGCTTTTGTATCCTTTTGTCATGCTAGCGTTTAACTTTTTCTTTGAATAGCTTGGCATTCTCATCGGCTTGGGTTCTCAATTCATCAAGTGAGCTGAAATCAAACAACCTCTTCTCACCGGCAAGTTTGAAGTCATAGTTGAGCTCTTTAATAGCCCAATATGCTTTATGTTCAAGTTCAAGAGGTAAATGACATGCTTTTCCATAAACCATCTTATATGGAGACATACTCATAGGATTTTTGTACGCACTTCTATAGGCCCATAATGCATCAACAAGTTTTTTGGACCAATTCTTTCTAGATCTATTCACAATCTTTTGCAAAATTAATTTGAGCTCTCTATTGCTGAACTCTACTTGACCAGTAGACTGCGGATGATAAGGGATGCGATTCTATGATTAACATCATACTTAGCAGGCATCTTACGGAAGGACCGTGAATAAAATGTGAACCACCATCAGTCATAGGATATCTAGGGACTCCCAACCTCGGAAAAATAACATCTTTAAGCATTTTAATAGAAGTGTTATGATCAGCACTACTAGTTGGAATAGCTTCTACCCACTTAGTAACGTAATCAACAACAACTAAATATGTGTATAACCATTAGAGGCAGGAAAAGGTCCCATACAATCAAAGCCCCAAACTGAAGGAAATATGCCCTAGAGGCAATAATAAAGTTATTATTTATTTCCTTATTTCATGATAAATGTTTATTATTCATGCTAGAATTGTATTAACCGGAAACATAATACATGTGTGAATACATAGACAAACATAGTGTCACTAGTATGCCTCTACTTGACTAGCTCGTTTATCAGAGATGGTTATGTTTCCTAGCCATGGACAAAAGAGTTGTCATTTGATTAACGGGATCACATCATTAGGAGAATGATGTGATTGACTTGACCCATTCCGTTAGCTTAGCACTTGATCGTTTAGTATGTTGCTATTGCTTTCTTCATGACTTATACATGTTCCTGTAACTATGAGATTATGCAACTCCCGTTTACCGGAGGAACACTTTGGGTACTACCAAATGTCACAACGTAACTGGGTGATTATAAAGGAGTACTACAGGTGTCTCCGAAGGTACATGTTGAGTTGGCGTATTTCGAGATTAGGTTTTGTCACTCTGATTGTCGGAGAGGTATCTCTGGGCCCTCTCGGTAATGCACATCATTATAAGCCTTGCAAGCAATGTGACCAATGAGTTGGTTACGGGATGATGCATTACAGAACGAGTAAAGAGACTTGCCGGTGACGAGATTGAACTAGGTATTGGATACCGATGATTGAATCTCCGGCAAGTAACATACCGATGACAAAGGGAACAACGTATGTTGTTATGCGGTTTGACCGATAAAGATCTTCGTAGAATATGTAGGAGCCAATATGGGCATCCAGGTCCCGCTATTGGTTATTGACCGAGAATAGTTCTAGGTCATGTCTACATAGTTCTCGAACCCGTAGGGTCCGCACGCTTAAGGTTTCGATGACAGTTATATTATGAGTTTATGAGTTTTGATGTACCGAAGGAGTTTGGAGTCCCGGATGAGATCGGGGACATGACGAGGAGTCTCGAAATGGTCGATACGTAAAGATCGATATATTGGACGACCATATTCGGAGTTCGGAAAGGTTCCGAGTGATTCGGGTATTTTTCGGAGTACGGGAGAGTTACGGGAATTCGCCGGGGAGAAGTATTGGGCCTTATTGGGCCCTGCGGGAAAGAGAGAGGGGCTGCCTAGGGCAGGCCGCGCCCCCCCCATGGCCTAGTCCTAATTGGACTAGGGGGAGGGGCTGCACCCCCTCCTTCCATCCCTTCTCTCTTCCCCTTCCTTGTCTCCTACTCGTAATACATGGAAGGACTCCTAGTTGGACTAGGAAAGGGGGAATCCTACTCCCGGTGGGAGTAGGACTCCCCTAGGGTGCGCCATAGAAGAGGGCCGGCCCTCCCCTCCTCCACTCCTTTATATACGGGGGTAGGGGGCACCGCATGGACACACAAGTTGATCTACGGATCGTTCCTTAGCCGTGTGCGGTGCCCCCTTCCACCATATTCCACCTCGGTCATATCGTCGCGGAGTTTAGGCGAAGCCCTGTGCCGGTAGAACATCATCATCGTCACCACGCCATCGTGCTGACGGAACTCATCTCCGGAGCCTTTGCTGGATCGGAGGGCCGGAGATCGTCATCGAGCTGAAAGTGTGCTGAACTCGGAGGCCCCGTACGTTCGGTGCTTGGATCTGTCGGATCGTGAAGACGTACGACTACATCAACCGTGTTGTGTTAACACTTCCGCTTACGGTCTACGAGGGTACGTAGACGAACACTCTCCCCTCTCGTTGCCATATCATCACCATGATCTTGCGTGTGCTAGGAAATTTTTTGAAATTACTACGTTCCCCAACACAAACATCAAACGGTTCAATAACGAGAGAATAATTCATAGGCATTTCTTGACATCTACTAATGTTACCTACTCTTTGACATTCATCACAAGATAAAACAAACTTACGAGCATCTTTGAAGAGAGTAGGCCAATAAAAACCAGATTGTAGTACCTTGTGTGCAGTTCTATCTCTAGCGTGGTGTCCTCCATAGGATTCAGAATGACACTTACGGAGGATCTATTACTGTTCATGCTCAGGCACACAACGTCTAATAACACCATCTACTCCTTCTTTACAAAGGTGTGGATCATCCCAAAAGTAATGTCTTTAATCATAAAAGAACTTTTTCTTTTGCTGGTATGTGAAATTTGGCGGTATAAATTTAGCAACAATGTAATTAGCATAATCAGCATACCAAGGAGCAGTACGAGAAGCATTAATGACCGCTAATTGTTCATCAGGAAAGCTATCATCAATAGGCAGTGGGCCATCAAGAACATTCTCTAACCTAGACAAGTTGTCTACAACGGGGTTCTCAGCTCCCTTTCTATCAATAATATGCAAATCAAATTCTTGGAGCAGGAGAACATGTCTAATGAGCCTAGGCTTAGCATCTTTCTTTTCCATAAGATATTTAATAGCAGCATGATCAGTGTGAAGAGTAACTTTGGAATCGACAATATAAGGTCTAAACGTATCACATGCAAACACAACTGCTAAGAACTCTTTTTCAGTAGTAGCATAATTTCTCTGGGCAGTATCAAGAGTCTTACTAGCATACTGGATAACATTTAATTTTTTATCAACTCTTTGCCCTAGAATAGCACCTACAACATAATCAGTAGCATCACACATAATTTCAAAGGGTAAATTCCAATCAGGTGGCTGAACAATAGGTGTAGTGATCAAAGCTTTCTTAAGTATTTCGAATGCTTCTACACAATCATCATCAAAGACAAAAGGAATATCTTTTTGCAATAAATTAGTCAGAGGCCTAGAGATTTTAGAAAAGTCCTTAATGAACCTTCTATAAAAACTGGCATGACCAAGGAAACTTCTTATACCTTTTATGTCCTTGGGACATGGCATCTTTTCAATAGCATCAACCTTGGCTTTATCAACTTCAATACCTCTCTCTGAGATATTATGCCCCAAGACAATGCCTTCGTTAACCATAAAGTGACACTTTTCCCAATTCAAGACAAGACTAGTGTCTTTGCATCTCTGCAAAACTCGATCAAGGTTGATCAAACAATCATCAAAAGAGGATCCATAAACGGAGAAGTCATCCATGAATACCTCACAAATCTTTTCACAAAAATCAGAGAATATAGCCATCATGCTTGTTTGAAAGGTAGTAGGTGCATTACATAAACCAAAAGGCATACGTCTATAAGCAAAAGTACCAAAAGGGCAAGTAAAAGTAGTTTTTGGTTGATCCCCCGCTGACACGGGTATTTGAGAGAAGCCACAGTAACCATCTAGAAAGCAAAAATGTGTGTGTTTGGATAGTCTTTCTAGCATTTGATCAATAAAAGGTAAATGGTAATGATCTTTCTTAGTAGCTTTATTTAATTTACGGAAATCAATTACCATCCTATAACCTGTAATAATTCTTTGCGGGATCAATTCATATTTATCATTAGGAACAACGGTAATACCTCCCTTTTTAGGGACACAATGGACAGGGCTTACCCAATCACTATCAGCAACAGGATAAATTATACCTGCCTCAAGGAGCTTTAGTATCTCCTTTCTTACCACTTCTTTCATCTTGGGATTCAGTCATCGTTGAGGACCTATAACTGGTTTGGCATCGTCTTCCAAATTAATTTTGTGTTGGCATAACGTGGGACTAACGCCCTTAAGATCATCCAGAGTATATCCAATAGCAGCTCGGTGCTTCTTCAGAGTTTTCAATAATCTTTCTTCTTATTGCTCTGAAAGGTTAGCACTAATAATAACATGATATATTTTCTTTTCATCAAGATAAGCATACTTAAGATTATCAGGTAACGGTTTGAGTTCAAACATGGGATCACCCTTGGGTGGAGGGGGATCCCCAAGAATTTCAACGGGAAGATTATGTTTCAGCACAGGTTCCTGTTTAAGGAAGACTTCATCTATTTCCCTTCTTTCCTTCATAAACATATCATTTTCATGGTCAAGCAAGTATTGTTCTAATGGATCAATAGGAGGTATGACAATAGAAGCTAGACCAATAATTTCATTCTTACTAGGTGGTTCCCTATCACGTGGTTGTCTATGAAACTTAGCAAAATTAAACTCATGAGACATACCATCTAAGCCAACAGTGACGATATCTTTTTGACAATCAATCTTGGCACTACCTGTATTCAAGAAGGGTCTACCAAAAATAATGGGACAAAAATCATCTTGTGGGGAGCCAAGAACAAGAAAATCAGCAGGGTATTTAACCTTCCCACACAAAACTTCAACATCTATAACAATCCCTACTGGTTTAATGGTATCCCTATTAGCAAGCTTAATGGTAACATCAATGTCTTCTAATTCAATGGGTGCAATGTCATGCATAATTTCTTGATATAAGGTATAAGGTATCGCACTAGCACTAGCACCCATATCACATAAGCCATGATAACAATGATCTCCTATTTTAACAGAAATAACAGGCATGCCTACGACAGATCTATGTATCTTAGTATCTGGTCTAGCAATATTAGCAGATTCATCATAGAAATAAATAACATGCCCATATAAATCATCATGCAAGAGATCTTTAACCATAGCAATACTAGGTTCAACATTGATTTGCTCAGGAGGTGTATAAGTCCTAGTATTACTCTTACGAACAACAGTCGAAGTTCTAGCATGATCCTTTATCCTAATAGGAAAAGGAGGTTTCTCAACATAAGTAGTAGGAACAATAGGATCACTATAGGTGATAGTCTTTTCTTCAACTGTAATAGGTGCAACTACTTTCACTTCAACAGGAGGATTATATTTAAACCACCTCTCTTTAGGGAGATCAACGTGAGTAGCAAAAGATTCACAGAAAGAAGCTACTATCTCAGAGTCAAGTCCATACTTAGCGCTAAATCCACAAAAAGCATCAGTATCCATAAAATATTTAACACAATCAAACATAGGTGTCATACCTAACTCCTTACCATCGTCGGAACCCCAATCTTCAGAGTTGCGTTTAATTCTTTCCAATAAGTCCCATTTGGAATCAATAGTCTTCAACATATAAGAACCAGCACAGGAAGTATCGAGCGGGTTGCAATCATTAAGAGAAAGCCGAGCATAATAGTTTTGAATAATCATTTCCCGGGAGAGCTCATGATTGGGGCATGAATATAACATTGACTTAAGCCTCCCCCAAGCTTGAGCGATGCTTTCTCCTTCGCGAGGCCAGAAATTATATATGTAATTAAGATCACGATGAACAAGATGCATAGGATAGAACTTCTAGTGAAATTCCAACTTCAATCGCTTATAATTCCAAGATCTCGTATCATAACATAGCCTATACCATGTAAATCCATATCCCTTCAAAGATAAAGGGAATACCTTCCTTTTGACAACATCATCGGGAATACCTGCAAGCTTAAATAATCCACAAACTTCATCCATAAAGATAAGGTGTAAATCGGGATGCAATGTTCCATCTCCTGCAAATGGATTAGCTAGCAGTTTCTCTATCATACTCGAAGGAATCTAAAAGTAAATAGTTTCATAAAGTTCAGTAGGTTGAGGAGAAACTTTTTGCTCTTCTGGTCGGGGTGAAGATACCCCGAACAAGCCCCTCAAAAGATTAGTTTCCATAGTGACAAGTAACAAAAAATTTCAGCACACTATATAAATGTTTCCTTACCAAGTTCCACTCACCAAAAGCGCTACACTCCCCGGCAACGGTGCCAGAAAAGAGTCTTGATGACCCACAAGTGTAGGGGATCTATCGTAGTCCTTTCGATAAGAGTGTCGAACCCAACGAGGAGCAGAAGGAAAGGGTAAGCAGTTTTCAGTAAGGTTTTCTCTGCAAGCACTGAAATTATACGTAATAGATAGTATGTGCTATGATAAATAGTAACGAGCAACAAGTAAATAAAGTAAATAAAGTTCAGCAAGGTGGTCCAATCCTTTATGTAGCAAAGTATGAGCCTGGACAATTTCTAATAATGAGAAAGGAGCTCCCGAGGACACATGGGAATTATCGTCAAGCTAGTTTTCATCACGTTCATATGATTCGCGTTCGGTACTTTGATAATTTGATATGTGGGTGGACCGGTGCTTGGGTACTGCCCTTACTTGGACAAGCATCCCACTTATGATTAATCCCTATTGCAAGCATCCGCAACTACAAAATAAGTATTAAGGTAAACCTAACCATAACATTAAACATATGGATCCAAATCAGCCCCTAACATAGCAACGCATAAACTAGGGTTTAAGCTTCTGTCACTCTAGCAACTCATCATCTATTTATTACTTCCCAATACCTTCCTCTAGGCCTAAATAATGGTGAAGTGTCATGTACTCGACGTTCACATAACACCACTAGAGGAAAAGACAACATACATCTCATAAAAATATCGAACGAATACCAAATTCACATGACTACTAATAGCAAGACTTCACCCATGTCCTCAGGAACAAACGTAACTACTCACAAAGAATATTCATGTTCATAATTAGAAGAGTAATAATATGCATTAAGGATCTGAACATATGATCTTCCACCAAGTAAACCAATTAGCATCAACTACAAGGAGTAATCAACACTACTAGCAACCCATAGGTACCAATTTGTGGTTTGATACAAGATTGGATACAAGAGATGAACTAGGGTTTTGAGAGGAGATTGTGCTAGTGAAGATGTTGATGGAGATTGACCCCCTCCCGATGAGAGGATCATTGGTGATGACATTGGTGATGATTTCTGCCTCCCGGAGGGAAGTGTGCCCGGCAGAACAGCTCCGCCGGAGCCCTAGATTGGTTCCGCCAAGGTTCAGCCTCGTGGCAGCGGAGTTTCGTCCCATAAGCTTGCCCACGATTTTTTTTCCAGGATAAAAGCCCTCATATAGCAGAAGATGGACACCAGGGGCCACCAGGGGGCCCAGGAGACAGGGGCGCGCCCAGTAGGGGGCGCGCCCCCCACCCTCCTGGACAGGGTGTGGGCCCCCTGGTGTATTTCCTCTGCTCAATAATTCCAGCCAGAATTTCAGGATTTTTGGAGCTGTGCAGAATAGGTTTCCAATGTTTGCTCCTTTTCCAGCCAGAATTCCAGCTGTCAGCATTCCCCTCTTCATAGTAAATCTTGTAAAATAAGAGAGAATAGCCATAAGTATTGAGATATAATGTGTAACAACAGCCCATAATGCAATAAATATTTATATAAAAGCATGATGCAAAATGGACATATCAAAACGCCGCAGCAAAACAAGTCCAGGACTGAAACCACTTCAGAAGAGCTCAAGAAACCATATCCTGGGTACCCATAATGCTGGCAAGATGCTTAGCAAGCTTATTAACTTTCTCTCGTTTGGCGCTTAAATCCTCCAGCGCTTGTTGTTGCACCAGAAAGGATGCATCTGAGTTCTACAGGGACTTCCTCAGTCCTCTGACTTCCTGTCACAGAATATTTGATCGATGTCTTTCAACTTGAAGTTGAGACTCAAGAAGCAGAACTGATTTAGGAAGCGAGTTCGAAGAGCTGGTGCCAGCAGTAGTGGCCAGTAACTCGAACACTACATCAAGACGGGACTTTGGGGTTGTCTCAGTGTCTTCAGTATAGTTTTAAACAACAACTTTAGTCGCCATCTCCATATCTGGTTTACTTGTAAGCTTTACTGGGTATGCCTTATATACCGCGTTTGGGCAACCCTCTCAACAATTAAGAGATCCATTCGAAGAACACGGAGACTAATTTAAGTAAGAAGTCCCCCTATCTGGGAGACTTACTTAAATGAAATTATTTTATTCTTTTAGTTGGAGTTGGTGGAACCTTAGGTGGTTCTCAGAGCTTTCTTGGAGACCAACAGGGATGTCTCACCATCTGAAACCTTATCTGCATTACTTCCTTTACCATTGTATAACGAGGTACTCTTCTCCAATATTTTATCCGCATTCTAACAGAGAAACAAACAGACACATCACAGGTTTACCATGTTGTATATGAAAACTCATTTTGGTAAACCAGTTCAGTAGTATGGTGGACAGGATAACAGCATGAAACAAACATATATCTATGTAGTATGGTCACTATATGGTCTATATCATTCTAGTTTATGTTTCCAAATCAAGATAGAGATAGTTCAAATCATATCTAGTTAAGACAAAGCAGCATAGACAGAATATAAGTGTGGGAAACTACACAACAATAACAACACTTGTAATGTGCATGGCATGAGAACATAACTGTTTATTCAATTGAAACTGAAAGCAACATAGAGAAACTTACAACAGCAAACACATTAAAGAAATAGGTTTAAAACATACCTGTTGCGCCATTGGAGTTCCAGTTGCATCCTTCAAATTTGAAATTAGTTGGTATGAGTAAATAAAGTGATGCAAGAGAAAAGGAGTATGAACCATAGCTACGGAACCTGACCTGAGAACAATTTTTCTTCTGCTTTAAGAATTAACTTGGGTTTCGGAGTGGTGGTCCTCGTGCTTTGGGCACTGTAATTTCCTTACTAACTGCTCGTGTTTGGGTGCTCTGTGGTGGAGGCAGTGTTGTGTCAACTGGAACTGGGTTACTATCTGCTGGGGTTGGGGTTAGAAGTAGTGTAGCTGGTTCTCTGTCCAACTGGGTAGGGGTACAATCTGCATGAGTCTGGGTTATGTGTGGTGGGGCTGGTTCTAGGGCAGGTACAACCGTGGTTCTATCTGCATCGATAGGTAGCACAATTTTTTCTGAAGACCGTGTTTTTACTCCCATAGACACTGCCATCACCCCCTCATTGAATGTACAGACATTGTAAGATAGACAAGTGCAATGGATAGTAGGGAAGAAAACATGGCATGAAATAATTCACATTTATGTTGTCTAACCAAACAGAATAGCATGAAATAATTTCACATATATGATGGCTAATTAAACAAGATAGCATGACGCAATTTCACATGTATGATGGTAACTAAACATGATAGAATGACATAGTTCAAAATATGATGACTATGTAAACAAGATGGGATGATATAACTATATTATGTCTTTAGAAAATGGGTTGGCATGCCATAATTCAGATACATGTTGTCTATGTAAACATCATGGCATGATATAATTCGAATATATGATTTATATACTAAGCAAGTGAGCAGAGTGCAATCGCATATATGATGTGTCAACTAAGGAGATGGCATTCAATATTGTGTATATGATGTAAAAACTAAGCATTGCAAGACAACATATGCATGATATGAGTAATATAACCCTGCCAAGTTTGAGCACACACGTCAGGGGGATAATAGGACTGGTCATCTGCCTCTGAATCCTCCTCTGAGGAGTTATCTATAACCAGCAAGATATCTGCTTCAGCAGGTAGCATTGTCTGCTCTAAAGACCTTGTTTTCACTCCGGATTTCTCCATCACCAATTCAAATGACTGATGACATGAAGAGCAGTTGAATATACAAACATTGTCGACAAATGCAATGAGTAATACAAAAAAAGGATGCCATGATATGATTTACATATATGACGCTTGGCTAAACAACATGGCATTGCATAATTCACATATATAATGCCTTGTAACAAGATAGCATTGCATAATTCACATATATAATGTCTTGCAACAAGGTGGCATTGCAAAATTCATATACATGGTAATTAGACACTAAATAGGTGGCATTCACACAAAGCATGTCTAAACTAAGCAAATGACATGCCAATGCAAGACACCATATGCACGATATGAGCAATATAACCCTGCCAAGTTAGAGCATGCATCTCGGGGTGGGGGGAGTAGGACTGGTCATCTATCTCTGAATCCTCCTCTGAGGAGCTATCCGTAACCAGCAAGATATGCACTTCGTCAGATAGCATGGTCTGCTACGAAGACCATGTTTCCACTCCAGATTTTTCCATGACCGTGTCGAATGGATGATGCACAGGAAGAGTAATTGAATGTACTAAAATTGTTGACAAATTTAATACGTAATAAAAAATAATGGCATGATATAATTCACGTACAAGATGACTGGCTAACCAGGGTGGCATTACAAAATTCACATATATGATGCCTGGCTAAACAAGATGGCATTGCATGATTCACATATACGATAAAGAAACTAAATAGGTGGCATTCCCACAAAGCATGTCTAAACTAAGCAGATGACATATTTGATGTATAAAGTAAGCAATGCAAGGCCCGTATGCATGATATTACCAACATTAGCATGCCAAGTTAGAGCGAAGACCTCAGGTGTTAAATAGGAGTGGTCTTCTCCTTTTGAATCCCCCTCAGAACAGTTATCTTCCTCTTGATTACAATCCGAAATGGGTGGAGGGGGGCTGCCTTTGCGCCCACCATGGAGCAACGTCTGTATGAAATTTTATTGCCACGCAAGGCTCGTCTCTTTTACTCTACATGTTCAGTTCCATTGTGTACAATAGAACTAACATGCATAGGAATAAAACATAGTGAGATTATGTAAGGAGTGCATGCACAAATCCAGAGTGATGGTACAAACTGTGGGTAGACCCAAAACCAATGATAGCAGGCAGATAATAGCTTTAGTTAAAAATACAGATAATGGCTCCTTTAATGTTTGTTTCCACCCAACATGAAACTCATAGTAGACACCCGAGATTAACCAGATAGTAGACAAATAGTATTCATTGCCGCCCCAATATGTACCCCACAACCATTTAAAAACTCAAGTTTAAGCATTAGTTAGGACCTGACTCGGAGTCTAATAGGTGAACCAGATGATAAAGTAGCATGTCATCATATTAAGTGATGCATAACTTAAGCAGACAGAAAGAGTGCGACTTCTCTTGCGGACCCGTGTAGTCCTCAAGGTCATCTGCTCAGTTGATGATGGTAATGCAGTTGTCATGGCTACCGGCATAGGGGAAGAAGATCTGAGGCGGCGAAAGACAGTCTGGAGGGGAGATCCCTGCTGTGGTGAACCCTTCCATCGTTGGAGCAGCTGAGCTGGGGTGGAACACAACACAGCAAACAAACCACACAATGTTTTCTTTGACACATATCCGTAACAGAAGTAATTGTGTAAGGGCTTGTTTGAATTTGAGGATTCTAACAATGCAGGGATAGGAGATACACAGGAATAGGATAGGAATGCACATGCAAAACAGAGAATTTAAAAACACAAGATTTCTGCCAATCTGGGTGTTTGGTTCACAAGAATTGGAAGATCACAAGATGCAAAGAAGCATGATGAGATTAACTCAAACTATAAGAAAATGTACGGTTATAATGCTATTATGCTACTATCACTTAGTCTTGGGCTTCATGAATAGGAATTTGAAAAGGAGGACAAGTGGATATTAAAATTCCTATGATTTTTCTTTCAAGGAGACACTAAAGGAGAAAATCCTATAGTTTTCCTTTTCTCCATTCCTTTGAACCAAATGCATGAATAGTAGTACCATAGGAAACTTTCCAATTCCTATGTTTTTCCTTCACTTTTCCTTTCAAGCACTGGCGATTCTAGTAGGCAGGCTTGAGCAGGGAAAATTCTACACTCAAAAAATGTTTTTGTGCTACTTCTACTACTTTGGACCCAGGCCACTGCCATACTTGCTCAACTCCGAGGCCCATCTACAAATGCACAGCTCAAACGCGCAGAGATAAATAATGATGGCGTTCAAGAGAGTCCATCACGGATAGCTAAGTTGCCTGGTACCTCACTGCTTGTCATATAGTAGGAGAAACTAATCGTACATGTGCTCAGTGGACAATCTATATAACATGTAGAGTAAAAAAGAGATGCAACAAGTATACAACCTCTTTGACGAAACCATGTCGATCGCAGCGTGATTGGGTTGGTCGGTGAGGATGCTCCCGCTGATTTTGCTGTTGGAGGAGGGGAAGAAGATCTTAGGCGTCTGGAGATGGAGCCCGAGGTACTACTCCGCTGTGATGGAGGGTTTCGTCATTGGAGCAGCTCCAGTGAGTTGTACGACGGCGAGGCTGAAGAAAGACAAGAGAGACAATGTTAACCTGAGTGGAATTCTAATAGCATCTCCAATAGATGACGTAATTAAAATACATAACCACAAAAGTGCTAGATGTAAAATATATCAGCCGCTCATCTTTGAACTTAACAGTCGAAACTGAATTTAACCGTCGAAACTGAATTTTGCTAGCAAAACTGAATTTTACTGTCGAAACGGAATGCACTAGTAGCAGAAAAACAGTAGCAGCAGCAGCGCATGCGAGAGCTGGGGCAGCTGGTCATGTAGAAGCATCTCGGGTAGCAACTGCAGGGGCTGGAGGGAGAGTAGGATCTGCTGCTCGTGCAGCAGCAGCGTGCGCAAGAGTAGAGCAACAACGCAAGCAAGAGCAAGAGCAAGAGCAGCAGCACAAGCAAGAGCAAGAGCGAGAGCAGCAGCACGAGCAAGAGCAAGAGGAAGAGGAGACCAGGCAGGGGACGGAGATCAAGAGCAAAGCAGCAGCACGAGCGAGAGCCAAAGCAGCAGCAGATCCTACTGATCTGGACTGGTACGTCCATTTTGTATCATGTTTTCCTACTGTTCTTTAAGATGTTTTTATGCATAATAATGTTTTTTGGAGTAATTCTAATGCCCTTTCTCTCATAATTTGCAAGGTACACACAAAGAGGGAGAATTCCGGCAGCTGGAAATCTGGACCTTGAAAAGCTACGTCAGGCTACCTATTCTGCACAACTCCAAACAAGTTGAAACTTTACGGAGAATTTTTATCGAATATATGAGGAATATTGGGGCCAATAAGTACCATAGGGGGCCACCAGGTGGGCACAACCCACCTGGGTGCGCCAGGGAGCTCATGCGCGCCCTGGTGGGTCGTTCTCTCCTCGGCCCACCTCCAGTGCCCATCTTCTGGTATATAAGTCCTTTTGACCTAGAAAAAAATAAGGAGAGGACTTTCGGGACGGAGCGCCGCCGTCTGAGGCAGAACTTGGGCAGGAGCACTTTTGCCCTCCGGCAGAGCGATTCCGCCGGGGGAGCTTCCCTCCCAGAGGGGGAAATCATCGTCATCATCATCACCAACAACTCTCCCAACTTGGGGAGAGCAATCTCCATCAACATCTTCAACAACACCATCTCCTCTCAAACCCTAGTTCATCTCTTGTGTTCAATCTTTGTACCGGAACTGTAGATTGGTGCTTGTGGGTTACTAGTACTATTGATTACATCGTGTAGTTGGTTACTATATGGTTTATTTGGTGGAAGATTATATGTTCAGATCCAATATGCTATTTAATACCCCTCTGATCTTGATCATGATTATCATTTGTGAGTTGTTACTTTTGTTCTTGAGGTCACGGGAGAAATCATGTTGCAAGTAATCATGTGAACTTGATATGTGTTTGATATTTTGATAGTATGTATGTTGTGATTCCCATAGTGGTGTCATGTGAACGTCGAATACATGACACTTCACCATACTTGGCCTAAGGGAATGCATTGTGGAGTAGTTATTAGATGATGGGTTGCGAGAGTGATAGAAGCTTAAACCCTAGTTTATGCGCTATTCCGTAAGGGACCGATTGGATCCAAAAGTTTAATGCTATGGTTAGAATTTATTCTTATTACTTTTCTCATAGTTGCGGATGCTTGAGAGGGGGTTAATCATAAGTAGGAGATTTGGTCAAGTAAGAACAACACCTAAGCACTGGTCCACCCACATATCAAATTATCAAAGTAGCGAACAAGAGCTGAATCAACATGATGAAAGTGATTAGATGAAATTCCCGTGTACCCTCAAGAACGCTTTGCTTACTATAAGAGACCGTTTGGCCTGTCCTTTGCCTCAAAAGGATTGGGCTTTCTTGCTGCACTTTTTTTACTACTATCGTTACTTGCTCGTTACAAATTATCTTGGTATCAAACTACTATATTACTTACAATTTTAGCACTTGCAGACATTACCTTGCTGAAAACCACTTGTCATTTCCTTCTGCTCCTCGTTGGGTTCGACACTCCTACTTATCGAAAAGAGATACAATTGATCCCATATACCTGTGGGCCATCAAGGCTATTTTCTGGCGCCGTTGCCGGGGAGTCAAGGGAGTCAAGCGCCTTTGGTAAGTGGAATTTGGTAAGGAAACATTTATATAGTGTGCTGAAATTTATTGTCACTTGTTACTATGGAAAACAATCCTTTGAGGGGTTTGTTCGGGGTATCTTCACCTCGACCGGACCACCATTAGCTACCCCTCAACCTACTGCACCTACTAAATAATTGAATATGAAATTCCTTCGGGTATGATAGAACAACTGCTAGCTAATCCTTATGCAGGAGATGGAACAGAACATCCTAATATGCACTTGATATATGTGGAACAAATTTGTGGATTGTTTAAGCCCGTAGGTTTACCTGGAGATGAAGTTAAGAAGAAGGTTTTCCCTTTATCTTTGAAGGTAAAATCATTGACATGGTATAGGCTATGCGATGATATTGGATCTTGGAATTGGAATTGATTGAAATTGGAGTTTCACCAAAAAAATATCCTATGCATCTAGTTCATCGTGATCGGAATTACATATATAATTTTTGGCCTCATGTAGGAGAAAGTATCGCTCTAGCTTGGTGTAAATTTAAGTCAATGTTATATTCATGCCCCAATCATGAGCTCTCAAGAGAAATTATTATCCAGAATTTTTATGCTCGGCTTTCTCATAATGATTGATCCATGCTTGATACTTCTTGTGCTGGTTCTTTTATGAAGAAGACTATTGAATTCCGGCGGGATCTTTTGGAAAGAATTAAACGCAACTCTGAAGACTAGGAACTTGACAAAGGTAAAGAGTTAGGTATTAATCTTGAGTATGATTGTGTTAAATCTTTTATGAATACCGATGCTTTTCAAAAGTTTAGCACTAAATTTGGACTTGACTCTGAGATAGTAGCCTCTTTTTGTGAATCATTTGCTACTCATGTTGATCTCCCTAAGGAGAAGTGGTTTAAATATCACCCACCTATCAAAGAAGAAATTAAAGAACCGGTACTAGCTAAAGAGGAAACTATTACTTATAATGTTGATCCATTTGTTCCTACTGCTTACATTGAGAAACCACCTTTCCCCGTTAGGCTAAAGAAACATGCTAAAGTTTCAACTGTGGTTAACAAAAGTTATATTAGAGCACCTAAACCTGATAAACAAATCAAAGTAGAACCTAGTGTTGCTATGGTTCAGGATCTTGTGGAATAAAATATAGATGGGCATGTTATTTACTTCTGTAATGAAGCTACTAGAATTGACAAACCTGATAAAATAGATAATCATAGACCCATTGTTGGCATGCCCGTTGTCTCAGTTAAAATAGGAGATCACTTTTACCTTATATCAAGAAATTATGAATGACATAGCACTCGCAGAAATAGAAGAAATAGATGTTACTATTAAACTTGCTAATAGAGATACTATTTCACCAATTGGGATTGTTAGAGATATTGAAGTCTTGTGTGGGAAAATAAAATACCCAACTGATTTTCTTGTTCTTGGTTCCCCACAAGATGCCTCCTGTACCATTATCTTTGGCAGACCTTTCTTGAACACCGTTAATACTAAGATAGATTGTAAGAAACAAATTATTGGTGTTAGCTTTGGTGATGAATCTCATGAGTTTAACTTTTCCAAGTTTAGTAGAAAACCTCATAAAAAAGAATTGCCTAGTAAGCATGAAATAATTGGTCTTGCTTCTATTGCTGTGCCTCCTACCGATCATTTAGAACAATATCTGCTAGACCATGAAAATGATTTACATATGCATGAAAGAAATGAAATAGATGAGATTTTCTTTGAACAACATCCTCTACTTAAACACAATTTGCCTATTGAAACTTTGGGATGTCCTCCTCCACCTAAAGGTGATCCTGTGTTTGAATTAAAACAATTGCCAGACACCTTGAAATATGCTTATCTTGATGAAAAGTAGATATATCCTGTTATTATTAGTGCTAACCTTTCAGAACATGAAGAAGAAAGATTATTGAAAGTTCAATGGAAGCACCGAGCTGCTATTGGATATACTCTTGTTGATCTAAAGTTCATTAGTCCCACCCTATGTCAGCACAAGATTAATGTGGAACCTGATGCTAAACCCGTTGTTGATCACCAACGTCGGTTAAATCCGAAGATGAAGGAAGTGGTAAGAACAAAAATATTAAAACTTCTGGAAGCAGGTATAATCTATCCTATAGATGATAGTAGATGGGTAAGTTATGCTCACTGTGTCCCTAAGAAAGGAGGTATTACTGTTGTTCCTAATGATAAGAATGAACTTATTCCACAAAGAATTGTTACAGGCTACAGAATGGTAATTGATTTAGAAAATTAAACAAAGCAACTAGGAAAGATCATTACCCTATGCCTTTTATTGATCAAATGCTAGAAATATTGTCAAAGCACACACAATTTTCCTTCCTTGATGGATACTCTGGTTTTTCACAAATACTGTTTCTCAACCTGATCCAGAAAATACCACTTACACTTGTCCCTTTGGAACTTATGCTTATAGACGTATGCCTCTCTGTTTATGCCATGCACCTTCTACCTTTCAAAGATATATGACTGCCATATTCTCTGTCTTTTGTGAAAAGATTGTTGAGGTTTTCATGGATGACTTTTCTGTTTGTGGGAAGTCTTTTGATGATTGTTTAAGCAATCGTGATCGAGTTTTGCAGAGATGCGAGAAAATAAATCTTGTCTTGAATTGGGAGAAGTGCCA
Organism: Triticum dicoccoides; assembly: GCF_002162155.2. Classification (NCBI taxonomy): domain Eukaryota; kingdom Viridiplantae; phylum Streptophyta; class Magnoliopsida; order Poales; family Poaceae; genus Triticum; species Triticum dicoccoides. The sequence goes on along the minus strand of NC_041393.1, from coordinate 549,705,059 downwards.
CTTTATGGTTAATGAAGGTATTGTTTTAGGCCATAAAATCTCTGAAAGAGGTATTGAAGTGGACAAACCTAAGGTTGATGCAACTGAGAAAATGCCATGTCCTGAAGATATCAAAGGTATTCATAGTTTCTTAGGTCATGCTGGTTTCTATAGGAGATTTATCAAAGAGTTTTCTAAAATTTCTAGGCCCCTCACAAATATTTTGCAAAAGGATGTTCCTTTTGTTTTTGATGATGATTGTTTAGAGGCATTTAAAACACTCAAGAAAGCCTTAATTTCTGCATCTATTGTTCAACCACCTGACTGGAACTTGCCTTTTGAAATTATGTGTGATGCTAGTGACAATGTTGTTGGTGCTGCTCTAGGACAAAGGGTTGATAAGAAACTAAATGTTATTCATTATGCTAGTAAAACTCTAGAAAGTGCTCAACGAAATTATTCTACTACTGAAAAAGAATTCCTAGATGTGGTGTTTTCCTGTGATAAATTTAGATCTTACATTGTTGATTCAAAAGTAATTGTTCACATCGATCATGCTGCTATAAAATATCTTATGGAAAAGAAAGATGCTAAACCTAGACTTATTCGATGGGTTCTCTTGCTACAAGAATTTGACTTACATATCACTGATAGAAAAGGAGCTGAGAACCGCATAGCTGATAACTTGTCTAGGCTTGAAAATGTGCTTGATGACCCACTACCTATTGATTACAGTTTTCTTCATGAGTAGTTAGATGCAATAAATGTTTCTCACAACACTCCTTGGTATGCTTACTATGCTAATTACATTGTTGCTAAGTATTTACCACCTAGCTTTACATACAAACAAAAGAAAAAATTCTTCTATGATTGGAGAAATTACTTTTAGGATGACCCACATCTTTATAAACAAGGAGTAGATGGTATTATTAGACGTTGTGTACCTAAGAATGAACAGGGACAAATCCTACGGAAATGTCACACTAAAGCTTATGGAGGACATCATGCTGGAGATAGAACTGCTCACAAGGTATTGCAATCTGGATTTTATTGGCCTACTCTCTTCAAGGATGCCGGTAATTTCGTCTCATCTTGTGATGAATGTCAAAGAATAGGTAATATCGGTAAGCGTCAAGAAATGCCTATGAATTATTCACTTGCTGTTGAACCATTTGATGTTTGGGATTTGATTACATGGGACCTTTTCCTTCCTCTAATTGGTATACACATATTTTGGTTGTTGTTGATTATGTAACTAAATGGGTAGAAGCTATTCCAACCAGTAGTGCTGATCACAACACCTCTATTAAAATGCTTAAGGAAGTTATTTTCCCAAGGTTTGGAGTCCCTAGATATTTAATGACTGATGGTGGTTCACACTTTATTCATGGTGCTTTCCGTAAAATGCTTGTCAAGTATGATGTTAACCATAGAATTACATCACCTTATCATCCTCAGTCTAGTGGTCAAGTTGAACTTAGCAATAGAGAAATAAAATTAATTTTGCAAAAGACTGTCAATAGGTCTCGGAAGAATTGGTCTAAGAAATTAGATGATGCACTTTGGGCTTATGGAACATCATACAAAAATCCTATGGGTATGTCTCCTTATAAAATGGTTTACGGAAAGGCTTGTCATCTAAATCTTGAGTTAGAACATAAAGCATATTGGGCAATGAAAGAACTCAACTATGATTTCAAACTTGCCGGGGAAAAGTGGTTATTTGATATTAGCTCACTAGATGAATGGAGAACCCAAGCTTATGAAAATGCCAAGTTATTTAAAGAAAAAGTTAAAAGATGGCATGATAAAATAATCCAAAAGCGTGAGTTCACAGTTGGAGAATATGTTCTTTTGTACAACTCTCATTTTAGATTCTTTGCAGGAAAACTCCTCTCCAAATGGGAAGGACCCTATGTTATCGATGAGGTTTATCGGTCTGGAGCTATCAAAATAAATAATGTCGAAGGTCTAACCCAAAGGTTCTTAATCGGCAACGAATAAAACATTATACCTTAGGTACGCCCATTAATGTTGAAAGTAATATTATCCAAACAATGACACCTGAAGAACACATAAAAGAGTCCTTCTGGAACGCTCCCAAATCGTCAAAAAGAGGAGGTAGGTGATATGGTAAGTAAACGGACTCCAAAAAATCCGCCAAAATATTTTTTTGTCAGTTTTGGAATATAATTTTTTTTAGGAAAATAAGGAACAACTAGGAAGGTCACCCAGGTGGGCACAAGACACCAGGGCGCGCCTGGCTTACCAGGCGCGCCCAGGTGGGTTCTGCCCACCTCGGGTACCTTCCGGACTCCTTTTTTCTACCATTTGCTTGTTTCCCAAGATAAATTTTTTTTATATACCCCTTGAACCTATTGACCACCATATCATGGAGAAATCTTCTGTTTTCTTTCCTTGCTGTTTTTTGATAGATCCAATCTACCATGGCCACTTCACGCTCCTCCAAGGACAAGTTCGTTGAGAACGTCATCAACCCATATCTGCGGGAGGTGATGCAACACCCTCAGGCTATCTAGATGCATGAGGGGGTGCTGCACACCCGCGATGTGCAAGGTCCCAAGGGGATGGGAACCGTGGAGGCCAGGCTTGAAGCTATGGAGGAAGAGCTCTTCCGGTGCAAGGGCATGGTGGAACGTGGACTCAATGCCAATCACCTTATGATCGCGGACTACACCCGTGATCTCAAGGTTGATGTCAAGTCCATGAAATACATTGTCTTCACCTTCAAAGAGCAAATCAACTTCCTCGAAAGCCAGATCTACGATCTCCAACACCAAGTCTTTGAATATGAGGCAAGGTTTTAAGGTATGAGTTTGGCTGCCAGTTGTAGGACCCGTGAGACTCACTCCTCCTCTTATAATGGTGAGCCCTGCCATGGAAACCTGAGGACAAGATATCTACTCCACCTCCTTCGTCATCACCAAAAGAAAATTGAGTATCGGGTATGGGCACTCCCGTTGGGGGAGGTGCCCCGGTATCGCATCATCCCCACTATCTTTTGCCTTTACTTATTTTAGTTCGATCTTTTCTTTAGATGAATAAAATTTTAGTTCGATCCTTTCTTTTCAATATCTTGCTTAGTGATCTATCCTTGTAATCGTGTGTGAGATATAAAATAAAGTTTAGTTTGAGTTTTTGGTTTCTTTACTTTCATGTTGCAATAAAAATAAAGGAAATAAATTAGAAATATCATATACTAATCTTATGGTAGGTGATGGCACCACATAAGGAAAAGTATAAGTAGAAAATTTTATTAGAGATTGACAAACATAGCATTGGTCAACGATGCAATTCATGAAAGAATTAATATGGGAAGAGAAGATTCACATATAAATACACTATCATGGAAATCTTTTGTGATTGTGAGCCCCCATCGTAATATTATATGCCAAAACTGTTGACGTTGGACAAGGAAGATAACATAATGATTTATGTTTGTTCATATTCACATAGAAGTTATATTGTCATAGATCCTTCAACATGTGGTGCTTGCCCCCTATCTTTGCCAGCCAAAAATTCCGCACTAAGTAGAGATACTACTTGTGCATCCAAAAACCCTTAAACCCAAATCTTATTTTCAAGAGTCCACCATACCTACCTAGGGATTGAGCAGGATCCCTCAAGTAAGTTGTCATCGGTGCAATAAGGAAATAAAAATTGCTTCTAGAAGTGTGAGATCATTTAGCGTAAGAGAAAATAGAGTGTTGTATGAACTTGTGATGGTGAAGAATAAAAGTGACAGACTGCATAATAAAGGTTGCCATTACAAGGGGCAATACGACGTGATGTTCTTTTGCACTAAGGGGTTGAGCATACAAACAAATAAGCGCATGGCAACCTCTGATTCCCTCTACAAAGGGCCTATCTTTTACTTTAATGTATTTACTTTTATGCAAGAGTCAAAGTTTCTTCTCTCTATTCCTTTTTATTTTTCTCCTTTGGCAAGCATCATGTGGTGAGGAAAGATCTAGGCACATATGTCCAGTTGAATATGGGTAGCATGAGTTATTATTGTTGACATCACCCTTGAGGTGAATACGTCGGGAGGCGAAACTATAAGCCCCTACCTTTCTATGTGTCCGTTTCAAAAGTTTTGCTCATATGTATGTGGTGAGTGTTCGCAATCATAGAAGACTAAATGATGGTTGAGTATGTGGACTTGCCTAAAGGCTCCGATACGTGACCCTTCCAGAAAAGATGATGAATTGTAGTTGCGAAGTTGACTGAGAACATTGTTTGTTGGTTTCTAACAGAGTTTATGCTTAATACTTTGATAGTGTGATGAACTATTACTTATTCATGAGAAGTATATGATAAAAGTTTTATGTTTAAATTTGTTGTTGTTATAATAATCTACATGATGCTTCTATGTCCTTATTTTGTTATTATCGACGCCTCTCTCTCTAAGCATGTGGACATGTTTTTTGATTTTGGTTTTCGCTTGAGGACAAGCGAGGTCTAAGCTTGGGGGAGTTGATACGTCCATTTTACATCATGTTTTCCTACTATTATTTATGATGTTTTTATGCATAATAATGTTTTTTGGAGTAATTCTAATGCCTTTTCTCTCACAATTTGCAAGGTACACACAAAGAGGGACAATTTCGATAGCTGGAAATCTGAACCTGGAAAAGCTACACCAGGCTGCCTATTCTGCACAACTCCAGACAAGGTGAAACTTTCCGGATAATTTTTATGGAATATATGAGGAATATTGGAGCCAATAAGTACCAGAGGGGGCCCACCAGGTGGGCACAACCCACCAGGGCGCGCCAGGGATGTGCTCTCCTCGGGCCACCTCCGGTGCCCATCTTCTGGTATATAAGTCATTTTGACCTGGAAAAAAAATAAGGAGAGGACTTTCGGGACAGTGCCCCACCGTCTCGAGGCGGAACTTGGGCAGGAGCACTTTTGCCCTTCGGTGGAGCGATTCCGCCGGGGGAACTTACCTCCCGGAGTGGGAAATCATCATCATCATCATTACCAACAACTCTACCATCTTGGGGAGGGTAATATCCACCAACATCTTCAACAACATCATCTCCTCTCAAACCCTAGTTCATGTCTTGTGTTCAATATTTGTACCGAAACTATAGGTTGGTGCTTGTGGGTGACTAGTAGTGTTGATTACATCTTGTAGTTGATTACTATATGCATTATTTGGTGGAAGATTATATGTTCAGATCCAATATGCTATTTAATACCCCTCTGATCTTGAGCATGATTATCATTTGTGAGTAGTTACTTTTGTTCTTGAGGTCACAGGAGAAATCATGTTGCAAGTAATCATGTGAACTTGATATGTGTTTGATATTTTGATAGTATGTATGTTCACTACTGCAGGATGGTCCAAACGCGATAGTCGAATCAGAGACCCTTCGACGAAACTGTGTGCGATGCATCAATCACAAATGGTGATGTAATAAAACTGTCAAAAAAGATGCAAAACATTTGCGATGGTGGTGACATCAAACACGGTTCATATTGGAGTTACGTGTGCGATGAGTGGCAAACGGTTAATTCAGAAGAACTGTTTGCGATGATGCAGAACAACAAAAACGGGCAGCCAAATGAGGGCGTGTGCGATATACGACATACAGTTCACTAGGATGAACTATGTGTGATTCGGCAACACAATAGAAACGGTTCAACTGAACAAGATGTGTGTGATACGCGTTAGACAGGTCCGTAATAAGAAATGTGTGCGAAGACAAATAATAACACAGACGATTGCTGCTAATAAGCCGTTTGATTTACTCTGTGTACAGAAGAATTACATAAGTGACTATATAGATAATTCACACACACCTCAATAAACAATTTTATGCATTCTAAACTAGGAGAAACGATCCTCTAGTCATCTACTTCTTGTGATGCTCCCTCCACTGCTCTGTGGCTCGATCCCTCGTCTAGGGTAGGAAGAAGACACTCCCTCATGTCAACGATCCGCTTGTACATCTCGTAGCTTGTGTACGCATCCTTGGCCGCGTACGTGACGTGTTGTTCATCCAGTCTCTCATGCCAGACACTGTGCCAGGCGTTCTTGTCCTTCTTGCTCTCAACCTTCATCTTCATGTATTAGGGGTCGATGATGGCCAAGGCAAGGTCAACCAGGGATTTCTTTTTGTTGTTGTCGCTGCCCCAGACCTTGTAGTGGTCCTGGATGTTGACAAGATTCTAGCATTTCAAGCCTGAAACCTTGAGCGCTTTTAGATCATTGGTGGTGTCCACTGTAGCAAAATCGTAGTCGGAGCTGTTGATAAACCTGGAGAAACGCTCGCAAGGCCTTGTGGCCAGGTGGTAGTGGTAGACGAGGACGTCATGTCGCACGCACAAATGGGTGACGGCAACCTTCTGATTGTGCCTGACACGACTGATGGTGTACTCAAGGTCGAAGCCGACCACTTGGTACTTGTCCTTGGCAAGGAATTGCTCCATAGTTTGGATGGAGCTCTCCACATAGACCGGATCGTTCGTGTACACCACCGAGAGGGACTTCCCCCACACGTGGGTGTCCACTACGTGATGCGTGGTGAACTGCCCGCCGTTGTCGTCGTCGGCCGCTGGACCGCCATTGGAGCCACAGGGATCTCCATTGGAACCGCTGGATGTCCTCTCTGTATGTGTCGTCGTGGGTGTGCTTACTATGTTGTGTGACGTGAGATATGAAGGTAAATGACCGCAGGAATAAATAGGGGTCGGGCGGCCTGGATTCTCGGTGCGTCCGCATGGCAGGTTTTTGCAGCGGGTAACTGCATTGTCGCGCCGTGCTCGGCGCAACCGCATGCACACGAACATGCGTGATCATGCGCCGGCCCCAAACACTGGCAGCGCGCATAGAGGGACGAGTGCAGAGCACCCGAAGGGACGCGAGCAGAGTTTGGCTTTCTCCACAGAGGCGCTTAACCATGCTAGCTGGAAGCATAATCGCAGTGGTTCTCCCTTTGTGCACCTTGCCGAACAAAGCCGAACGTTGGAGGCAAGCACAGGAGCCGGGCAACCCAACTATTGACCGAAGACACAATTCGAAACTGATGCATATATAGCAATATCTGAGAATGTTTTGCAGAATCTCTAAAGGTGTCCGGCGTTGCACTACGAGACTTATGGTGGAAACACACAAATAGTTTAAAAGTGCCGTAGGCTCGAAAAGACAAAAACTTTAGTAATTACTTTATGCCCGAACTAAATCAAGTCATTTGGTGCCAATCCGAAAATTGGTCTTACTTTTGTGCTTCTGTCATGCATTAATATGACACATCTGATCTCAAGACTTCAAGCGGGCCAGCCTATGGATGCAACCTCCTATCCCGAAGGCGGAGTACTGCTCATTAAGCCAGTTTAGCAAACTAAACTCACACAGCTTTAGAGAGAAAACAAGCTATCTGGCTATTGACCACACACTCGAGTCAAGAAAGGAGTGATAGAAAAAGACTGTGCAGCGACTAAGAAGAAAACATCTATTATAAAACGGCTCATACTAATTTAAGAGCCCCTAAGTGACTTGGGTAAAAAAAATCTGCATAATGATTGTATGTACTGAAGTACTTATATCATATATGTGTTCACCCGAACTTTAAACGCGTCTTAATCGACCGTCGGCTTCTCCCTCTTCGGTCAAGGGCTGAAAAGTGTTATGTACTCCACCTGTCAAGAATATCTATGGTGTATTCTGATAACTAGGCAATCAGGCCATAAGGCTGTAACAGTCAAAGCGCGCTCAGGGAACTTATGCTACATTACTGACGAAGTGTAAGAAGCGTCTTCAAAGAAAATAGTACCCCCACCGATACCTTGCTTCGGTTGCTCATTGTTACTATGAGACTTGCGCAATAGATTTTTCGTACTCATGAGTTCCATTGTGTACCTACCATGATTGAAAAAAATAAGAGCGCTAGCTTTCGGCTTCACCTAGTCTGAGGTCCGAGCTCGGATGACCTGATCGTGACAATCGCAGAGGTGCTCCCTTTACTCCCTAGTCGAACAATCAGGAACGTAGGGGTAAACACATGAGCAAGGCAACCCAGCTTGCGGAACAATGAAGTCAACATGGTGCATATTGTGGCGTAATACACGAATAAGGAACGAAGCCATACAAGTATAATCATATGCAATAGGAAAGGCTTCATAAAAAAGCCCCCAAGTAGATGGGGTATTTGAATTTGTGTGTCACAAACAAAGTTTTGACAAGGAAGTTTTTCATAAAAAACTTTTTGCCGAAAAAGTATAATGCTAGGTCGAACCGAACAAAACTTAAAACTGAAAGTTTTTGAGCATGGGTTAATGAAGTGTTGACGAAGCCCCCCGTCCAACCGAAGTGACAACACTGCCCGACCCGGATCATTTACCTGTGCACAAAAAATAGTGCAAACCCGAAATAATAGTAATAATAATAAATTAAAAAAATTCTTAATAAATAATTTATGTAAAGTGAGTAATAAAGGAAATATGGCCTGTGCGCCGAACACTCGATGAGGTAGAGCTCTCACGGCGATGCCGAAGTCTCCGAGGCAACCGAACACGTCGGTCTGGCGACACGACCAACAAGGTGATCATGCGAGCCGATTTACGCCAATTGGGACGACGGCGTCAGCTTGCCGAAGAGACCACGTGACGCAGTTGAAGTCCATTACCTGCAGATGTAAAATAGTGCAGGCCAACAATAAAAATATAAATATATAAAAATATTCGCGTAATTAGTTTATGCAAAATAATTTATTTAAATATATGTGGCCTGGCGCCAAAGTCAATGTCCATGCAGGGCGTCGACGTGATGCGTTAAAGGTGTGGCAAAGCCTGAATTCATAGGTCGGTCTGAGTTCCGGAAGCGGCGATCGCCTAACTATGTACGGAAACTGACCAAACCACCACGTTACCGTCGCTAATGCGGCCACTATTTGACAGAACTATGTACAGATGATGGAACAAACCATAGTAATAATTCCTTGGAAAAAATAAACCAAACAAGCAAAAATTGCTCGAGTTAATAACACCTGGCTTATTTTTGTAGCAGTTCGAAAAAAAGTGACTCCCAAAATTGGGAATCGATCCACACACCGATTGCCTGATGGACGGTGAAGCGATGGCATGGCGATGCTGGTAAAGGTTTGTTTGCCGAGGCGAAGCCCCCGGTCCAGCTAACGTGATGAAGCTGGTCGGCTGGTGACGTCGAAGTCACTGGAGTAGGTTGATGAAGGGATGGCGAAGCCCCCGGTCCAGACGAGGTGACGGTGCAGGTCGGCAAGGAGACGTTGCAGCTGCCATGTCAGCCGAGGTGTTGAAGTAGTTCGGCGTGATGAACATTGGCTCGAAGAAGCAACGGTTTGGCCATGCCAATGCAGGTCATAACTCGTGACACGGTCAATGCCGGCTTGATGAAGTGAACGTGCGGTGATGCCGATGTGCCCGCTCCATGTAATCCGTGGGGCGGCAAGGTTGGTGATGATTTATCCTTCGCGATGCCAAACTCTTGTTCGGCTTGCCGAGATGGTGATCCGAAGAAGTTGAGCTCGGCTCAACAAAGCGACGACTTGTCTAGCGCAGGTCGGCAGCTGTGGAGCAACGTTGTCGGGCTGGTTTGACACCGGCGTGATGGTGAAGATCATATTGGAAAAGACTTTAAAATTAGTGGGATGTGTTTGAGAACAAAACATAATACCCCATACAAAACTTCCTTCAAAAAGGATGTCTGAAATCCCGTTCATAGAAAAGATGAACTCGGGTCGGATTCATTCTCGCGCAGAAAACATATCTGAAAAGTGATGCACTAATCGGAAGGTTTGCGGAGTTTGGACGGTCAGATCAAGCTGAAATTTTGAGGGCTGGTAGATATAGGAATTCTGCAGCCAATCAATGGTTGGATTTTCAAAAGGACGTCTGAGCTAGGTGATGGACACCATGCTCCAAAATTTTCCAGCTTTGACGGGGCTCCGGTATATCGGAGACCGGCGAGATTGCTCAATCGGAACGCGATGAAATATTACAGTGTTGTTGTAGACTCAATTCCGCACAATTCCACCAAAGGAATCGTCAAAGCGATGCTCGAGGAGGTGGTGGTAGCGGATACAAGTTCGTTGTTCGGAATAACAACACGGTCGCCCGAGGGTAATGTTGACGTTGAGCCCCCGTGCTCCATGAATTATTCCTCCATGACCTTGATAGAGATCGGTGTTGATGTTGATGGAGGCCATCGTCCGAACATGATGATCAGAGGTAGGGCACAATCCTCGTTCAATCCAATGTGACCAGTCGAGGCGGCGAACAAGACGCCAACGTCATAGTTGATCTGCAGGCGAGCCATTGATCCTTTTGCCGACCACACATCAGAACTCTCAATGAAAGCACCATTGTCGGTGTCAAAACTGGTAGATCTCGGGGTAGGGGGTCCCGAGCTGTGGATTCTCGGATCAATGGTAACAGGAACGAGACATGATGTTTTACCCAAGTTCGGGCCCTCTTGATGGAGGTAAAACCCTACGTCCTGCTCTTGTTTATACTAATGGAGTACCAAGTACAAAGTTGATCTACCTCGAGATCATATTTTGTGGTCTAAACCCTAGGGGTATGATGATTAATGCCATAATAATCTATCGACTAGCCTGGCCTTGGCTTATATAATGCACCAGAGGCCTAGGATAACAAGAGTCCTAGCCGAATACGTTGGTGGAGAGGAGTCCTTGTCTTGATCACCAAGTCTTGTGGAATACTTGTAACACCCCAAAAATTTAACCAGGTTTTAGTTATTAAAATTTTGCCAAGAGTTTAAAAATTTTGCCTGCAAGAATATCCCTGTTGATTTCAAAACTTTTCTTTTAATATTAAGGAGTTTTTCCCAAGTGGATCCTTCCAAAACATATTGGACTTATTTTCCCTCTCATTTAAAAACATCTCTCAATCAGTAGATTTATTTATTAAATTATTTCACCCTGAGCTTTATTCATGAAATGACTTGTTTTGAATTTTGGAGCTCTTTTTGTACTACAACCAGTTGATAGATTTATCTAAAAATCCAACCAAAATTTGGAGATGTCATGTGATGTTTTTAAATCACTTTTATACAAAAATATCTTTTATTCTTGAAATATTTTGAGCTCTACACCCAATTTTCTTCTCTGGTCCAGAGAGCAATTTTGCACTACAACCCTTTTAAATAGTTGTTTCTAGCTTCCACCACAATTATGGGATGTCAGTAGGAGCATATCATTCCATTATATGCAAAAATCCAGTGATGTTGTTTGAAAATTTTGAGTAAAACGACCTCATCTTCATTATGGCCCAACATGATGGTCTGTACAGCAACCACATTTTTAGTTGCTACTTTATCCATGATTCCTTTTCCTACTTGTAGCCCTCCATACTAAACCCCTAAGTCCAAGAGCATACGCTCATTTGATCATTTTTGGTTCATGAAATGATACCATTCACTCCCTGCCCAGAAGTGTAGTTTTGCAAAACTTGCACTAGCAAGTTTCTCCCTTTTGCAAACTAACTTCACCACCCTCTTATGCATCCAAAGAGACTTCAATCTGGAAAATTTGGCCACTCCAAGAAATGCCTAGGTGCCTGTGGCATTTTCTCAAACACCTGGAGTGCATGGTCAGATTTGGCATGGATTTTAGTTAGCAGTGTGAACCTGATCCTCTGACCCCTCAAGCTTGTCCATTGATCTCCGTGAAAGCCATAGCCTAGACCTGCTAACTCCCAGCTCCAACCAAGCGCTCTGGAGTGCCATGGCATTTTGCCGAGCACCTGGTGGGCGTGCCCAGAGCGTGCATTTGGCACGCACGTGCGTCACGCCCCGGCCCTTGCTCGCCTGCAGAGCCGCACCCCCCGACCTCATCCGCTCGCAACAACGCGCCAATCCACCCTGGCAGCCTACAGCGCCGCCGACTGAGCTTTTGGCGGCACACCGGCGACCGCAGCGCGCCTCTGCCGTGGTCGGCGCCGCCCAAGCCACCCCGGCTCGCCACCTGCCCCCTTGGACAGCTCAAGCTCATCCGCAGCCTTGTCCGCAAGCCCTCGTCGCCGCCACGTCGCCCTGCAGCACAGTAGGGCGGTTCGCCGGCGAACATATCCCCGGCCGCCGCAAACCGACATGGCCACGCTATAAAAAGGGACCCCGAGCCCCTCTGAGCACGCACGCAACCTCAGGCTACCCCCATGGCACCCCCACAGCCCGCAATCGTCGGGGAAACGCCGTCTTCCCCACCTCCGGCAGCAGCAGCCGCCGCCATGGCCCCAGCTCTCCCAGTGCCACCAGGGCCTCTCCCTCCCATTTCTCTTCACCAAGAACACCTCCTTCCTTCCAGGAACCCAACCCCCTACTTGATTTTGATTGGGAGCCATCGCCGCCACAAAATCACTTCGCCACCGAAGCCTTCCTCCGCCGCGGAGCTCGCCGCCGGTGATTTCCTCCACCTCCGACGATCCTACGACCACCGGGAGGACCTACGCTGATCCGCGGATCCATCCCCGCCCTCGGGGCCCGCGAGGAGCAGCCGTTCGCCGGCGATGATCGCCGGAGCTCCGCCTCCGCTCGGACAGACGAAGGAGAGGGAGAAAGACTAGTCAACCTGACCAGTGGGCCCCGTGGACCCACTGTTAGTGACCCAACCCCGCCTCCACGTGTTTTAAGTGAAGGCGTAAACTACATAAGTACGTCTCCTTTGCTCCGGAAGCGTATTTCTATCTGAAACGTTTTCTTTTTCTATTTTAATTTAAAAACAGAATTTGACTAAAACTTTGAATGGTTATATCTTTTTAAATATAACTCCAAATGAATTGATTCTTTTTCCTACCTCTCTCAAATATTGTCTAGTTTATTTTAAGATTTATTTGAAAAAAATTCAAAACAACTTTTTGTGCTGTTTTGATTTTGTGTGTTAATTCAAATATATTCTTTAATAGGATTTTTGAAGATTTCAAGATGTTTCGGAGTGCACCCTGCCTTTCCACACATTGAAGGCAAGCATTCTGAACCCCGGCATAATATTTTTGTGTGTTCGATGACACGTTTATAGCATCACCTCACTTTGGAGAAACTTGTTATTTCATGTGACATGATCATATGCATGGGTGCATGTTATTGATTTCCATGCTGTTGGAAATGAACACACTTGTGATGATAATCACCCTCATGTGCCTTGCATGCATACCGGCAGGAACCCGGGAAAACCTCTGCCTTGGGTAGGCATGAGTTTGTCGCCGGTCTCCGTCTGGACGGTTATGTCTGGTATGGCATGGTAAGGTAATATGAGCGGTGACTCTGTTGGTTGAAATATATTTCGTTGTGCTAATCATGCAGGGAATGCTTAAACCTCCTGAGTCGACCATAGATCGAGTCTTGTGCCAGTAACCCCCATACTTGTTTCGTACTACCACTCGTCTCTACAACAAGTAGAGTACGGTCCAGTAAGTTGTCAACCTCTTTCTAGCACACACCGTACAGAGAGGCCAGGGTGGAAGATACCGGTTGTAGCTGGTAGGCAGGCCACCTGGTCCGGGGGCATGGGTGTTTCCGGTTGGGACCGAGAGGGGAGGCCACCCCTTAGAGCGCGCGATATAAATTTGATCCCATGCTACGCGAGGTTGTAGCCTCCCCACTTAGAGTTTGCTTGACAGGTGTCGTGGGTGATTCCAGACACGTGTGAGTTAAGCTGGTGTGTGCAAGTTAGGTGTGTTTTCAACAAAAAGACCGTAGACGAAATTAGCCCCGATGGACTAAAGATATCTGTTACTCGTGTGTAAAGAGTACACCCTCTGCAGAGACTAAAAGTATTCGAATAGCCGTGTCCATGGTTAAGGATTATAGTCTGGGATGGGTCAAGTGTCGGTCTTAGTGTCGGTCTTCGAAGGTGAAACTATTAAACCAGAAATGAAATTACTACTTGTGACTTGTGATAATTTATGATTATTATTATTGTTGACTAACCCGTGATATTATTGTTATTATCGAGTATCTCTGGGATGGTTCTACCTCCGGGATATTCACTATGATTGTTTATTTTAAAGCCCTTTATGTGGTGTCGCTCAGACGCCCGACTGTGGCATTTCTTTTAAAGCCCTTTATGTGGTGTCGCTCAGACGCCCGACTGTGGCATTTCTTTTAAAGCCCTTTATG
>NC_041393.1:549690006-549690927 GCF_002162155.2 Triticum dicoccoides | reverse complement strand
TTCTAGCACACACCGTACAGAGAGGCCATGGTGGAAGATACTGGTTGTAACTGGTAGGCAGGCCACCTGGTCCGGGGGCATGGGTGTTTCCGGTTGGGACCGAGAGGGGAGGCCACCCCTTAGAGCGCGCGATATAAATTTGATCCCATGCTACGCGAGGTTGTAGCCTCCCCACTTAGAGTTTGCTTAACAGGTGTCGTGGGTGATTCCAGACACGTGTGTGATAAGCTGGTGTGTGCAAGTTAGGTGTGTTTTCAACAAAAAGACCGTAGATGGAATTAGTCCCGATGGACTAAAGAAATCCGTTACTCGTGGGTAAAGAGTACACCCTCTGCAGAGAATAAACCTATTCGAATAGCCGTGTCCATGGTTAAGGATTACAGTCTGGGATGGGTCAAGTATCGGTCTTAGTGTCGGTCTTCGGAGGTGAAACTATTAATCCAGAAATGGAATTACTACTTGTGACTGGTGATAACTATGATTATTATTATTGTTGACTAACCCATGATATTATTGTTATTATCGTGTATCTCTGGGATGGTTCTACCTCCGGGATATTCACTATGTTTGTTTCTTTTAAAGCCCTTTATGTGGCGTCGCCCAGACGCCCGACTGTGGCATTTCTTCTAAAGCCCTTTATGTGGTGTCGCTCAGACGCCCGACTGTGGCATTTCTTTTAAAGCCCTTTATGTGGTGTCGCCCAGACGCCCGACTGTGGCATTTCTTTTAGAGCCCTTTATGTGGTGTCGCTCAGACGCCCGACTGTGGCATTTCTTTTAAAGCCCTTTATGTGGTGTCGCTCAGACGCCCGACTGTGGCATTTCTTTTAAAGCCCTTTGTGTGGTGTCGCTAAGACGCCCGACTGTGGCATTGCTTGTTATTTATTTCATATAACTTTTATACTACTATGTCATTACAATT
>NC_041393.1:549683415-549689984 GCF_002162155.2 Triticum dicoccoides | reverse complement strand
TTTCTTTTAGAGCCCTTTATGTGGTGTCGCTCAGACGCCCGACTGTGGCATTTCTTTTAAAGCCCTTTATGTGGTGTCGCTCAGACGCCCGACTGTGGCATTTCTTTTAAAGCCCTTTATGTGGTGTCGCTAAGACGCCCAACTATGGCATTGCTTGTTATTTATTTCATAAATTTTGATACTACTATGCTATTGCATTTTTATAAATAACTTGCTCACACGCATCAGAGTTTATTTATCTTTTGTGACTGACGTCATGAGCATAAAATATTTTCAGCCTATCATTGTTATATTATACCTGTGTTCATAATGTTTGCGAGTACATTCAAAGTACTCACTGGCTTGTCCCTGGTTATTGTCTTGGGCAGAGTTTTCTTGCACGGAGAGGAGCGACGCGATGACAGCCCCGGAACCTAAGCAACGGAGATAGCAGCCTCGTAGAGATAGGAGTCAACCTGGTCAGCTGTTCCTGTGGGAAATGGAGTCCCATAGACCCTGATGATCCTCACACCGCTTCCGCCCTCAACCACTAGAAACCATTTGTTGTACTCACAGGCCAGAATGGTCTTGTACTTCATATTTTGTATTTTGCTTGGAATTTCTGTATCAAGTTGGAGCCTCATCAGCTAACAGTAATCCTGGGGCTGATGAGCACGATGGTCTTTTTCTGGAAATTGATACCCGGAAAAACCGGTCGTGACAGACTTGGTATCAGAGCCAGGCTGACCATTGGCTAATCCTATCTTAGTCAGGTCAAAAATCTTAGGCAAACAACCCACCAAGCCATAACCGAACCCCAGCCAAACTTCTCGTGCAAGATAGCCACACAGTGACCCCGACACTTTTGGCAGTCGGTGCCCAACCTATCAACCTAGCTTGTCTATCACGTACCAGCAACCAGCACCCAAGGTGTCTCATTCACAAGCGTGCGAAGGAAGACTCCGTCCCCTTTTTCTATAAAAAGGGCGCGCTAGCACCAAACCAGCACAGCACAGCCCCTACCCCAAACCGAGCCATAATGCCAGGCCCCATAGTGCACAATGAGACCACAGCAACCAATCTTGGAGGTTTTGTGACCATCCTCGCAAACCTCACCCGTCGTGCCTATGCGTTAGAGGAGCCACCAGAATATGTTGTGTACCAAGGACCCATGAGCGGTGAAGACCGCCAATTTTGGGCCACTGTGCACATCTACGGTAGGGGTCTAGCACCCGAGCGCCCCTACAGTTTCACTGGAAGAACGACTTCCTTTGAGCCACAAGCCATACAACTAGCTGCTCGAGAGGCTATAGTTCATCTCAGGCACTTGTCGCCCAGAGTTAACTGTCGCTCGTTCTACTACTACCCCAGACGCGAAGGGTATGGCAGACCACCCCAAGTTGCCAACGGAGATCACGAGACAGATCCCACATTGTTGCACCTAGTGTGCTATGTAAGTGCACTAGAGGCATTGTTCGATCAGATCACTATTGATTTGATCGCAGCTCGAGGAGAGCTGGTTCGTCGAGCCCCAGCAAGAAGAGAAGACGAGCCCGACGCCGACAACCCAGTCGTGCTGTTCGGACAACCGATCGAGACCCTGAGATCAGCTCCAGTCACCAACCGAGATGCTTTGATGACCCCAGAAGTGCTTCGTCGCCTTTTGGGAGCACACTCCAACGGGGTTGTGGCTAACAATCCCCGCGATGGTCATCATCGCTACCCCGACCCTATCGTTCCTCCGCCATCTCCGACTAATCCCGACAGTGAGACACGTGGAGAAGCCTCGTCATCCACCAGGCACGCCCGTTTAAACGTAAACGAGGTAGATTAAGCCATGCGAGTAGCACCGAGTTTCAGTGTATCCTCACTTTGTAATCGTGCGACCTTGTATAAAACGCAGCCTGTCGTTGTGCCTCTGTTTTAATAGTAGCCTTGCATATTTGGTCAGCGCATAGTTGCATATTTTTCCGGGCACAGCTACCAAGACCAACCCTGACGACAACCACAGTAACACGTCTCTTTATGAGATATGTGTATCTCTGACACTGACCCGACCTTTGGAGCTAAGCTGGCAAATTTATTACCTTTCACCATGGTAAAAATGACCCAGCTCCATTGCTATATAAACGCCACCTCGTGACCTTACCAAGCACCCCACACCTGGTGCACCGCACTCACAACTTTTTCCTGTCATGCCGAGCCCCAGTATTTATCTGAGAACCCCAGATGCAACCCCAGGTAGCTTTGTCAAAATATTGTGGGACTTTACCTGCAGTACCATGGGTTCTACCCAGCCACCCCAGTACGAGATGTTCAAATCTAGAATCACCCCTTCCACCTCGGAATATTGGGCAGTAGTACACATTCCTCCTGTAGACCCCAACCAAGATCCAACGGAAGTTTCCTTCGTGGGGAAATCTATGCCAACCCCACACCTGGCCATAGAAGCTGCTGCGAAAGAAGAAATTGCTCGGCTTCGATCCGCAATACCTTATGCTCGCGAACAACGATATTATTATTTTTCGAGCCGTGCAACACCCGGAGGAGTGACATCTTTTCCCGGTGGACGGATTGAGAGAGACCCAGTTCTGGCCAACCTTATCCAGTACATCATCGCTCAAGAGCATTTGAACCAACGAGTGATGGATTATCTTCAGAGTCTCGCCGATTCGAATCCTCAGATTGCAATCGGCAGATCACTGAGACCTGACCCGGAGAGATGCATACATCGACTAGTCAATCCACTTCCTCCGATAGAAGAGGAGTGTATCCCTTTACCAGAGACATTTTATCAGGACCCCACCCAGTTACCATTTTCATTTTAGACGTCACTACTGTATTTGTTTTTCCAGCATTTATATTTGCGTTGTAACTTATGCATGGTACCTCGAATCTGTGCGACGAGTCGAGTATTTAGTTTCTACTGGTATGAGTAATTTTCTTCGTGAATAACTTGTGTAACCACGGAAAATCCTAGTATGAGTTTTCTTTTTACTGAATTGCTGCATCATTTATCCCACACTACATGGATTATTTTTATTCACGCAGCACCCCGGCAGCAGACTCACAACCGCTCGTATACATATGGAGTATTTGTTTTTTCACAACGGCTTTTAGCAAATCTCGAGGACGAGATTTTTTCTTAAGGGGGGTAGTATTGTAACACCCCAAAAATTTAACTAGGTTTTAGTTATTAAAATTTTGCCAAGAGTTTAAAATTTTTGCCTGCAAGAATATCCCTGTTGATTTCAAAACTTTTCTTTTAATATTAAGGAGTTTTTCCCAAGTGGATCCTTCCAAAACATATTGGAATTATTTTCCCTCTCATTTAAAAACATCTCTCAATCAGTAGATTTATTTACTACATTATTTCACCCTGAGCTTTTATTCATGAAATGACTTGTTTTGAATTTTGGAGCTCTTTTTGTACTACAACCAGTTGATAGATTTATCTAAAAATCCAACCAAAATTTGGAGATGTCATGTGATGTTTTTAAATCACTTTTATACAAAAATATCTTTTATTCTTGAAATATTTTGAGCTCTACACCCAATTTTCTTCTCTGGTCCAGAGAGCAATTTTGCACTACAACCCTTTTAAATAGTTGTTTCTATCTTCCACCACAATTATGGGATGTCAGTAGGAGCATATCATTCCATTATATGCAAAAATCCAGTGATGTTCTTTGAAAATTTTGAGTAAAACAACCTCATCTTCATTTTGGCCCAACATGATGGTTTGTACAGCAACCACATTTTTAGTTGCTACTTTATCCATGATTCCTTTTCCTACTTGTAGCCCTCCCTACTAAACCCCTAAGTCCAGGAGCATACGCTCATTTGATCATTTTTGGTTCATGAAATGATACCATTCACTCCCTGCCCAGAAGTGTAGTTTTGCAAAACTTGCACTAGCAAGTTTCTCCCTTTTGCAAACTAACTTCACCACCCTCTTATGCATCCAAAGAGACTTCAATCTGGAAGATTTCGCCAATCCAAGAAATGCCTAGGTGCCTGTGGCATTTTCTCAAACACCTGGAGTGCATGGTCAGATTTGGCATGGATTTTAGTTAGCAGTGTGAACCTGATCCTCTGACCCCTCAAGCTTGTCCATTGATCTCCTTGAAAGCCATAGCCTAGACCTGCTAACTCCCAGCTCCAACCAAGCGCTCTGGAGTGCCATGGCATTTCGCCGAGCACCTGGTGGGCGTGCTCTGGGCGTGCCCAGAGCGTGCATTTGGCACGCACGTGCGCCCGAGCTGCCGCTCACGCCCCGGCCCTTGCTCGCCTGCAGAGCCGCACCCCCCGACCTCATCCGCTCGCAGCAACGCGCCAAGCCACCCTGGCAGCCTACAGCGCCGCCGACAGAGCTTTTGGCGGCACACCGGCAACCGCAGCGCGCCTCTGCCGCGGTCGGCGCCGCCCAAGCCACCCCGGCTCGCCACCTGCCCCCTTGAACAGCTCAAGCTCATCCACAACCTTGTCCGGAAGCCCTCGTCGCCGCCACGTCGCCCTGCAGCACAGTAGGGTGGTTCGCCGGCAAACTTATCCCCGGCCACCGCAAACCGACATGGCCACGCTATAAAAAGGGACCCCGAGCCCCTCTAAGCACACACGCAACCTCAGGCTACCCCCATGGCACCCCCATAGCCCGCTATCGTCGGGGAAACGCCGTCTTCCCCACCTCCGGCAGCAGCGGCCGCTGCCATGGCCCCAGCTCTCCCAGTGCCACCAGGGCCTCTCCCTCCCATTTCTCTTCACCAAGAACACCTCCTTCCTTCCAGGAACCCAACCCCCTACTTGATTTTGATCGGGAGCCATCGCCGCCACAAAATCACTTCGCCACCGAAGCCTTCCTCCGCCGCGGAGCTCGCCGCTGGCGATTTCCTCCACCTCCGACGATCCTACGACCACCGGGAGGACCTCCGCTGATCCGCGGATCCATCCCCGCCCTCGGGGTCCACGAGGAGCAGCCGTTCGCCGGCGACGATCGCCGGAGCTCCGCCTCCACTCGGGACAAAGGAAGGAGAGGGAGAAAGACTAGTCAAACCTGACCAGTGGGCCCCGTGGACCCACTGTCAGTGACCCAGCCCCGCCTCCACGTGTTTTAAGTGAAGGCGTAAACTACATAAGTACGTCTCCTTTGCTCCGGAAGCGTATTTCTATCTGAAACGTTTTCTTTTTCTATTTTAATTTAAAAACAGAATTTGACCAAAACTTTGACTGGTTATATCTTTTTAAATATAACTCCAAATGAATTAATTCTTTTTCCTACCTCTCTCAAATAATGTCTAGTTTATTTTAAGATTTATTTGAAAAAATTTCAAAACAACTTTTTGTGCTGTTTTGATTTTGTGTGTTAATTCAAATATATTCTTTAATAGGATTTTTGAAGATTTCAAGATGTTTTGGAGTGCACCCTGCCTTTCCACACATTTAAGGCAAGCATTCTGAACCCCGGCATAATATTTTTGTGTGTTCGATGACACGTTTATAGCATCACCTCACTTTGGAGAAACTTGTTATTTCATGCGACATGATCATATGCATGGGTGCATGTTATTGATTTCCATGCTGTTGGAAATGAACACACTTGTGATGATAATCACCCTCATTGCCTTGCATGCATACCGGTAGGAACCCGGGAAAACCTCTGCCTTGGGTAGGCATGAGTTTGTCGCCGGTCTCCGTCGGGACGGTTATGTCTGGTATGGCATGGTAAGGTAATATGAGCGGTGACTCTGTTGGTTGAAATATATTTCGTTATGCTAATCATGCAGGGAATGCTTAAACCTCCTGAGTCGACCATAGATCGAGTCTTGTGCCAGTAACCCCCATACTTGTTTCGTACTACCACTCGTCTCTACAGCAAGTAGAGTATGGTCCAGTAAGTTGTCAACCTCTTTCTAGCACACACCGTACAGAGAGGCCAGGGTGGAAGATACCGGTTGTAGCTGGTAGGCAGGCCACCTGGTCCGGGGGCATGGGTGTTTCCGGTTGGGACCGAGAGGGGAGGCCACCCCTTAGAGCGTGCGATATAAATTTGATCCCATGCTACGCGAGGTTGTAGCCTCCCCACTTAGAGTTTGCTTGGCAGGTGTCGTGGGTGATTCCAGACACGTGTGAGTTAAGTTGGTGTGTGCAGGTTAGGTGTGTTTTCAAAAAAAAGACCATAGACGGAATTAGCCCCGATGGACTAAAGAAATCCGTTACTCGTGGGTAAAGAGTACACCCTCTGCAGAGATTAGAACTATTCGAATAGCCGTGTCCATGGTTAAGGATTACAGTCTGGGATGGGTCAAGTGTCGGTCTTCGGAGGTGAAACTATGAAACCAGAAATGAAACTACTACTTGTGACTTGTGATAATTTATGATTATTATTATTGTTGACTAACTCGTGATATTATTGTTATTATCGAGTATCTCTGGGATGGTTCTACCTCTGGGATATTCACTATGATTGTTTATTTTAAAGCCCTTTATGTGGTGTCGCTCAGACGCCCGACTGTGGCATTTCTTTTAAAGCCCTTTATGTGGTGTCGCTCAGACGCCCGACTGTGGCATTTCTTTTAAAGCCCTTTATGTGG
>NC_041393.1:549682484-549683405 GCF_002162155.2 Triticum dicoccoides | reverse complement strand
TTCTAGCACACACCGTACAGAGAGGCCATGGTGGAAGATACTGGTTGTAACTGGTAGGCAGGCCACCTGGTCCGGGGGCATGGGTGTTTCCGGTTGGGACCGAGAGGGGAGGCCACCCCTTAGAGCGCGCGATATAAATTTGATCCCATGCTACGCGAGGTTGTAGCCTCCCCACTTAGAGTTTGCTTAACAGGTGTCGTGGGTGATTCCAGACACGTGTGTGATAAGCTGGTGTGTGCAAGTTAGGTGTGTTTTCAACAAAAAGACCGTAGATGGAATTAGTCCCGATGGACTAAAGAAATCCGTTACTCGTGGGTAAAGAGTACACCCTCTGCAGAGAATAAACCTATTCGAATAGCCGTGTCCATGGTTAAGGATTACAGTCTGGGATGGGTCAAGTATCGGTCTTAGTGTCGGTCTTCGGAGGTGAAACTATTAATCCAGAAATGGAATTACTACTTGTGACTGGTGATAACTATGATTATTATTATTGTTGACTAACCCATGATATTATTGTTATTATCGTGTATCTCTGGGATGGTTCTACCTCCGGGATATTCACTATGTTTGTTTCTTTTAAAGCCCTTTATGTGGCGTCGCCCAGACGCCCGACTGTGGCATTTCTTCTAAAGCCCTTTATGTGGTGTCGCTCAGACGCCCGACTGTGGCATTTCTTTTAAAGCCCTTTATGTGGTGTCGCCCAGACGCCCGACTGTGGCATTTCTTTTAGAGCCCTTTATGTGGTGTCGCTCAGACGCCCGACTGTGGCATTTCTTTTAAAGCCCTTTATGTGGTGTCGCTCAGACGCCCGACTGTGGCATTTCTTTTAAAGCCCTTTGTGTGGTGTCGCTAAGACGCCCGACTGTGGCATTGCTTGTTATTTATTTCATATAACTTTTATACTACTATGTCATTACAATT
>NC_041393.1:549670208-549682474 GCF_002162155.2 Triticum dicoccoides | reverse complement strand
ACGCCCGACTGTGGCATTTCTTTTAAAGCCCTTTATGTGGTGTCGCTCAGACGCCCGACTGTGGCATTTCTTTTAAAGCCCTTTATGTGGTGTCGCTAAGACGCCCGACTGTGGCATTGCTTGTTATTTATTTCATAAATTTTGATACTACTATGCTATTGCATTTTTATAAATAACTTGCTTGCATGCATCAGAGTTTATTTATCTTTTGTGACTGACGTCATGAGCATAAAATATTTTCAGCCTATCATTGTTATATTATACCTGTGTTCATAATGTTTGCGAGTACATTCAAAGTACTCACTGGCTTGTCCCTGGCTATTGTCTTGGCCAGATTTTTCTTGCACGGAGAGGAGCGACGCGATGACAGCCCCGGAACCTAAGCAACGGAGATAGCAGCCTCGCAGAGATAGGAGTTAACCTGGTCAGCTGTTCCTCTGGGAAATGGAGTCCCATAGACCCTGATGATCCTCACACCGCTTCCGCCCTCAACCACTAGAAACCATTTGTTGTACTCACAGGCCAGAATGGTCTTGTACTTCATATTTTGTATTTTGCTTGGAATTTCTGTATCAAGTTGGAGCCTCATCAGCTAACAGTAATCCTGGGGCTGATGAGCACAACGGTCTTTTCCTGGAAATTGATACCCGGAAAAACCGGTCGTGACAATACTCCTTGTATGCGGCATGGGCTGCCCGAAGTGGCCCATGAGTGAACCGCCATGGGGGTCCTCGGCCTGATCCACCTAGTCGGGAGACGATGTGGTGCATACCCCCTAGTCCAGGACACTGTCACACGACTCAGTGAAATCCCCCAAAATCCCAATGCTTACCGGCCTGCTATATAAACCCTCCCGGCTGGCGAGTCCTGCGTCACATTTTCCCCTCCCTCCTTGTAGCTTATCTCGTCTGCTTCTCCGACAATCACCAATGGCACCAGTTCGTCGTTGTCGCTCAGCCACTCTGCCGTCATCATAGGACAGCTCCAGCTGGGAGGCTACACCACGGCAGCGGCGTAGTCCCCTGGGTAGTGTAGTGCGCGTGGCGTCCCTGTTGGGTTTGCGCGGAACAACCACCACACGCTCCGCTGCCGCTGCCCGTCGGCATCTTTTGCCGGCCGCCATTGCCGCCACACCACCGTCGAAAGCCAAGGCCATCGCCCGCTCTGCAGCCGCGGCCCGGAGGCGGGAGGCGGCCATCATGGCTGCCACCCCACTGCTAGCCGTTACCCACTCCGCCACCACGGCCTGAAGGTGGGAGGTGGTGGTCGTGGCCGCCACCCCATCGTCTGCCACCATGGCCACTAGCCCACCGTTGACCACCAGGGTTATCACCCGCTCCACCACCTCCGCCTAAAGGCAGGAGGTGGAGGTGGATGCCCGCACTTGCGTCAATGACCTTGTGCGCTACTACGAGTTCCTGCGGGAGGAGGAGGAGCGCCTCGTCGAGCACGCGAAGAGCCTTACCGCTGCAACTTCCAAGATAAGTTCTACATTGGGTCCATGGGCATGAACACATAGTTTCAAGGTCTACTCCCACTTCTTCAATGCATAACCTTTCATTTACTCCTCGTTTTTGAAGAAATAGTAGTGCAGAAGATTTATCCGGCGAAGTACCAGAAAAGTAAGACTCGTGAGAACTCTCGGGTTCACATGGATTATGGAAGGCATAAGTTCAACCCATTGGGGCATTTTTACGAATCTATACAAATGTCAACCAAGCAAAAGATAAGAGTTCGAAAGCAGAGTATCAAAGTCAAAGCAGATGATACAATTTACCGAAGGTATTATGTATCAGGGAAAAACTCACAAGATTTTGGATGTGAAGGACACTGTCGGATAACAACCCAGCAATGGATCTGGCGATTCACGACAGAGTTGATGTGAGTATCGGTAATCTATCAGATGAAGAAGGGGATGCAAAGGCATTGGCTTACAGAAACGTCTGAATGATTCGATGCTTGAGTACAAAGGAATTATGATTTCAAGACAAAGGATCAGAAGCAGAGGCTCTGATCAAAAGATGAGTAAGTTGAATAGACTTAGATGTGCACCCGATGGTACACCCGATCAAATCTGGATTGGGCAAGAACTATCTCATATCTGGAAGGATGTCTGAGATGGAAAGAAAATTTTCAAGGATTAATTGATGATCGCGAGTATTCGCACACACGCTGAATCCATAGGAACAGAATGACAATCACAAAGAATTCTAAAGAATATTGCTAGACATATGGAATTAATCCTAATGCAAGCAGGCAAGGAGAATCAAGAGCAATAGGCTGAAGAGGATTTTGAAATATCAGATAGCATTTTCAAGTATTTTGGAAAGCATATGAACAACTGGGGATGAATGAACCCTGGTTAAGTGAATTATCCACAGTATGAAAAGAAGCTACACAACAGAAGGCACAGAGGATTCTTGGAACAACGGAGAGTACTAGGGGTAAGTTCTAACAACAAGAGCAACTGGGAATGAAGGTACAAACAGCAACGATGTTATCCATAGGGACTTATCGGTGGTCAGGAATTGCAAAGCAGTGGGCATAGGGTCTCAGGAAACATTGAGGAGTATCCGCAGAATCTTCTGGCGAAGCAAGCGATCATCGATAATGTCGGGGCTCTCCGGGAGGAAGTGTGTACGAGAACCTAATGTCAGAGTTAGTAAAGTGTTTAACCTGAATGGAAGAGAGATTAGAGTCCCAGAGTATAGATGAGGAGTAAAAGATCCTAATACCACCCAATTGCAACGTGGGCCCGTAAGACACACAACCATGTTGGTAAAAGTTTTTGTAGTGACTAGACTCGACTTCGGCCAAGGAGTTGGAAAGGAGGCTACCTACAGGCAGTCGGCTCTAATACCAACTTGTGACGCCCCTGATTCAATCGTACACTAATCATACACGCAAATGTGTACGATGAAGATCAGGGACTCATAGGAAGATATCAGAACACAACTCTAGACACAAATTAAAATAATACAAGCTTTATGCTACAAGCCAGGGGCCTCGAGGGCTCGAATACATAAGCTTGAATACACAAAAGTTAGCGGAAGCAACAATATCTGAGTACATGCATGAGTTAGACAAGTTTGCCTTAAGAAGGCTAGCACAAAAGCAGCTACGTTCAAAAAGGCAAGGCCTCCTGCCTGGGAACATCCTAACTACTCCTGGTCGTCGACGGCCTCCATGTAGTAGTAGGCACCCTCGGGGTAGTAGTAGTCGTCAGTGGTGTCGTCTGGCTCCTGGGCTCCACCATCTGGTTGTAGCATCCGAGAAGAATGGAAAGAGGTGGAAAAAGGGGAGCAAAGCAACCGCGAGTACTCATCCAAAGTGCTCGCAAGCAAGGATCTACACTACATATGCATCGATATCAATGAAATGGGTTGTATCTGTGGACTGAATTGCAAAATGCCAGAAGAGAAGGGGAAAACCTAGTCCTATTGAAGACTAGCATCTTCAACAGCTTCAAGCATCTTGCAGCATCAGAAGAGATAACAGTAGAATAAAGTAAAGTAGTAGTAGTGTTATCAACCTCGGCCAGAGATCCTTTCTCGAATCCCTGCGAGAAAGCAATCCCAGAGCCATACTATCCAGTTATCACCTCAAGTATCCAGTTCTAGTTGTATCGATCGGGATACAACTCCAAGTGTCCGTTACCGTACGACAGGCTATCGATAGATGTTTTCTTCCCTGCAGGGGTGCACCAACTTACCCGTCACGCTTGATTAACTCCGGCCGGACACACTTTCCTGGGTCATGCCCGGCCTCGGCCAAACAATACGCCGCAACCCGACCTAGGCTTAATAGAGAGGTCAGTACGCCGGACTAAACCTATGCCCCCAGGGGTCATGGGCCATCGCCCCGGGAACTCCTGCACGTTGCGAACGCGACCGGTGAGCAGACCTAGCTACGTCCTTAAAACGGCAGGTGTCGGTGTCAAAACCGGCAGATCTCGGGTAGGGCGTCCAGACTGTGCATCTAAGAATGATGGTAACAGGAGACGGGGGACATAATGTTTACCCAGGTTCGGGCCCTCTCTATGGAGGTAATACCCTACTTCCTGCTTGATTGATCTTGATGAATATGAGTATTACAAGAGTTGATCTACCACGAGATCGTAAATGCTAAAACCCTAGAAGTCTAGCCTGTATGAGTATGGTTATCAGTCTCCCCCCTCAGGACTAAGTCCTCTGGTTATATAGACACTGGGAGGATCTAGGGTTACACAAGGTTGGTTAGAGAGAAAGGAATCTACATATTTGATCACCAAGCTTGCCTTCCACGCGAAGGAGAACCCCATCTGGACACAGGTGCAGTCTTCGGTCGTCGTATCTTTGCAGCCCATCAGTCCGGCCCATGGCTAACAGGCCGGACGCCCGAGGACCGCTTAGTCCAGGACTCCCTCAGTAGCCCCTAAACCTGGCTTCAATGACGAGGGGTCCGGCGCGCAGATTTGTCTTCGGCATTGCAAGGTGGCTTCCCCTTTTTGAATACTCCACAATGGTCTTCGGATGTAACAAACGTGTCCGGCTCTGCAACATGAGTTTTGTATATTTCCACAGAGGGCATAATAATTTATAAGTCCAATCCATTGACAATTGTTCATAGCCTGATGCCACATCACCACCTGGTCATTATTTTAAACCATTTGTTGGCCTGCCGCCCCGCGTTTTGAGGCGTGGCTTTATTGGCACATCTTATCCAAGCTGAGATCGTGCCCCCTTATTAAGGGATTCTTATCAACACGGATGTGGGTAACCCAACCGTCTCTTGGGTACAACTCCTTGGGAATAGCCAAGTTTTAAGGCCCAGGAGGAGGCGTTCGATACTCACAGCCTTTATAAAGGGGTGTAGACCCATCTCTCTCTTCCACGCTTGCTTCTTCCTCAGCTTTCGCTACCTCGAGTTCTAACAGCCAAGTTTCGATCGCCACAAGCCTCAGTCATGTCTGGATCCAGCCTTCAAGGCCGGTGGGTGGCTTCTTATGTTACAGAGGAGGATATTGTGAAGCTTAGGGAGGCAAGATATCTGACCGCAGAAATCCTCCATCTGCCCCCTGCTGAAGGGCAGGTTATCCCTACCCCTAGATCTAGTGAGAGGGTCGTGTTTGTCTCCCACTTCCTCCGAGGGTTAGGATTCACCCTTAATCCCTTTGTCCGTGGGCTCATGTTCTATTATGGGCTGGATTTTCATGATCTGCCCCGAACTCTGTTCTTCTCATCTCGGCATTCATCGTCACGTGTGAGGCCTTCCTCCGGGTCCCTCCACACTTCAGCTTGTAGCCCAAGACCTTCAATGTGAAGCAGTAGGTGATAGAGGGGAAGCAGGCGGAGTGCGGTGGTGCCACAGTGAGCAAGCTTAATAGCGCTCTTTGGCTAAAAGGATCCTTCATAGAATCTTCCGACTTATGGCAGTGGGAGTGGTTCTATATCACCGAGCCCTGTGGTTCCAAGTGGGAGGCCCGCCTGCGTTTTGATCCAGCCCTTCGATTCAGCTCGCTTCATGGATTAATAAGGGATTGGACTGGGGATCAGTTGACGAGGTGCAAACTCTACAGAGCCGCATCCGAAGCCTCCTCGAGAGGGACATTGATCTTATCAACGTTATTCAAGTAATGCTGGTCTGTCGGACCTTGCCGTGCCAAAGACGACCTCTCCGCATGTGGGAGTTTTATCCTGAAGGGCCACGGACACTTCAACACTTCTTTAGTACTACGCACAAAGGGATGTGGAAATTATTTTTTAGGAAACGAAAACAATGGACGGATACCATCGAAGACATTGGCCTTGACTGCAACCATCCGTATATTGTGATAAGAACCCGTCTGCCAAACACCTCTTAGTCAGGTATCCTATAGTAATACACTGAGCGAACCATTTCTTTCCAGGGCTGGATAAAGAAAGCGGAACGGATTAGGTGTTCGACCCCCCTTCCTGGAGACCCAGCGGACCCCGCGCTAACAAGGATGCTGGCACCAGCACCGTTCCAGGCGCCAGTGGAGGAGGGCAAGGTGGAGAGTGGGAAGACTAGAGGTGGCCTTCATTCCGAAGGTAAATTAGACACCAAGTCCGGAGAAATCGAAGTTTCCTTGCCCGAAGACAAAGGTGAAGGAGAAGCAAGCATCCCTTCTCCCCACAACAAGAAATGGGCCGCCTCCGAAGGTTGGGAGGAAAAGGCTCCCAAGAGAGGCAGAATGCCATTGCCAGGCGGCTCGGGATTGGAAGGCGACACTGTCGCACAGCTCCGCCGTGAGGACAAGCCTTCGACCAAATTGTAAGTGAACCAGGGGGATTTAACCAGGGGGACAAGCCTTCGTAGTTCGCGCACAATTTTCCTCAACAATCCTCTTCCTCAGGAGATCTTCTCCCAGAGATGATGGAAAGTGAGACGGCTCCCCTCGCATCCTTGCCCAATAAGGCGGACGACTTCAAAGTGTCGTCCCGTAGGGTTTCTCCCGATCAACAAGCAGCACGAGAGATGAAGAAGACATTACCCAAAGGTGGACTCCAGATCGCCCGGGGTTCAGGGGCCGACAATGAAGGCCCCGGACTATCCGATTTACAGCCGGAGATGATTCTGGAGACGAGTAAACGGATTCCTTCAAAGGAAGGCCGTGCTCCTACAGTGGCTTCCGAAGATCCGGCAGCACCGGATATGTTGAGGGGTATCCTGCAACAATCATCTGTCTCGGAGGAACAACGTACCTTGATGGGTACGGTGGTTGAGAGGATTCTGTCCATGAAGAGCGGATTGAATGAAGCCTTTGTGAGCATGCTAAGAGGCTTCTAGGTTTGTGATGTACTATTTTCAACTGTATTTTATTCACAAAATGCACCTATGTATAGATAGTAGCCCCTGAGACTCGGGTTCGCTTCCCATGGGAGGCGATCAGAGGATCAAAAAGATATGCTCTGGGAATAATCTGGTTAATTGGAACATAGATTGTTTCTCCCCTGACGACTGCCCGGACAACAGAAGTTGCCGAGCTGCAGCGGAAGCTTGATGTGGCAGGGGATGGTATTGCGTTAATCAATAGGTGTCTTGACGAGTCGCAAGGTATGTATTTGGAGCAGTCATTACACATACGTGTTTGTAATATAAGCATGACACTGAAAATTGCATACTGGGATATGCATGGCTGCAGATGGTCCCGCCGCCATTGACATTCTTCGGGTGGAGCTAGCCCGGGCCAAGGAGCAGGCTCGATTTAGTAATGCGGCTGCCGAAAAGGCATTGGCCGAGCTAAAGGCTGAACAAGCTGCTCGGCGCCAAGACGAGGAGAAAATATCCACGATGGCGCTCGAACTAAAAAATGCTGCTAGCCGCTGTGAATTCCTTGAGAAGGAGAATAAAGACAAAATGGCTGATCTTGATAAGGCCTTGCGATAGGCGAAAGAAGCGCGGTCCGAATCTAGAGCGGCCCATGAGGAGATCCGGCAAGCTTGAGAGATTGCGGCTGGTAAGCCCTTTTTATTACAGACTAAGTTCGGCGATCCGAATTATGCTCAGCTTAACCAAGTGTGGAGCTCTCCAAACATGTTTTTGGACTTGCCGAAGAGTTCTTCCAATGCGGCGCAGTTTTACCAAGAGCAAGAGGGATATGCAACGGAGAACCTTTTTTGGTCATAGTTTGGTGCATCAAAACGCCCTCTGCTGCTGAATGAACAGATGTCCCAATGGGCCAAGCTTCATAGGATATCCGGCTCTACCATGAAGAACGTCATAATCCAGCTGTGGCTGACTGAGCCTATTCCGAATAGGTACTTCGGCTTGGTGCAGCGGCTTGCTGATGTGGTGCCACGTATCGATGCCATTAAGCGGTCGGCATGCATTGAAGGTGCACGGATGGCCTTTGCTCGTGTCAAGACATACTGGGGGAAGATGAAGGCCATCGATGGTGCAGCGAAGGGTCCACCCAAGGGCAAGGGCCATCACGCACCAGAGCATTATTTTGAGGACGTCTTAGAGGCTGCCGGCTTGATAGAGGATCAATGTTCGAAAGGCATAATATTCGAGTGAAGTGTATGCGAATTGTAAAAGACAATTTTTATAATCAGTCTATATTTTAGTGTTGCCTAAAGGCTTTTGTTCCTCCTGTGTGGCCGTTTGTATATGATCTGAAAGTTTTCCAGACGTCGGCTTGAGCCCCCTCGTAGGAAATACGAGGGTGTTCGGAAAAGCATCTGAGCACTCTTGACCCAATGTCTTGGTCCGTGAAGGAGGTGTCAATGTGAGGCAACCGGACTATAGGGCATTAACACTTTCACTTAGCCATAGGAGTTTTATAGGGGGACTACGATATAGCCCCTGGTATGTGTACAGCTTATTCCAATATGGTGCGTTACATATATGACCTAAAGAAAAAGGTCCTTCGTATAATACGGAGGGAATCGTGAAAGATTTCGATAAGTCATCGAGTGGTTGACAAGCTCTCGCAGCATCATGACAGTCGGTTTTCGGCTTTCTCTACTAAGGTGCTTGACCAGATGAACCGGAAGCAAAATCGCAGTAGTTCTCCCTTTACTACCCTAGCCGATAGAGCGGAACGTAAGGTAGCAAGCACAGGAGCCGGGCAACCCAACCATTGACCCAAGACATGATTCAGAGCTGATGCATATAAGGCCAAACCCGCGACTCCGAAGTATGCTATAAAGTTGTTCGAACTTTGTCAACAACTCATTTGTTCCCATACTAAGCCCGTGGAACGTTATGCCGAGGTATGTGTGTGAAACAACCATAGGAGCCAAATTCATTTTTTGAAAAGGAAACAAATACTGAATGCAGATTATGTTTACTGGGACCTGAGTAATATGCCAATGGTTACTTTATAGATAAAAAGACCACAACCCCGACTATTTGACATGCCCGGGGTCGAAGGTGGAGGAACAAGGCATATTACAGGCTCAAAATAAAGAGTGCGGTCTACAAAAAGTTATTTTGGACCTCCTCTCGCACGTCTGCGCCACCTGTCCTCGGCGAGGGGATTGCTTGACGGAAGTAGCCCCCTAGGTGATTGTACGATTCCGAACTCCGATAGAGTCACTTAGATGTTTGGCCTTTGCATCACCTGTTTTAAAAGATAAAGAAAGAGTGATTTAGAGAAAAAGGTTTACCGAAATGCTTGCAGGCTTGTCCGTATTGTGCTTCCGCCAATGCCTAGGGTATCTTAAGTGCATAGTTATGTATGCGCGATACAAATTTCGCTGGTATATGAGGTGGATGGCGGAAGCCGAATCGCTATTTCTGCTCCTGAATTGGTCGATCCTATTCAATGGAGATCGGTGGCTTAATGGCCGACACGGTATGCGGTTTAATAAGATCGTTTCGTATGGAAGTTGCCGCAGTATGATCTTCAGCCCGTAGGGAGTGCTTCACCTGCTCCCTTGTAGAAGTGTGTGTCGCGTATACCATGTTCAGTGTTTTCACTTCTGGGGGGGGGGGGAATTGCTTCTGACCCCCGGTGTTTGGTTGGTGAGTCTCTTCGTCATTGCTATCACTGGGCGGCCTCCTCCCCTTGTGTTTGGCGTTAAGCTTGCCGGCCTGCTTGAAGACCCAACAGTTTTTGTTGGTATGATTAGCTGGTTTGTCGGGGTGGCCGTGAATCTGGCAGGGTCGATCCAATATCCTGTCTAAATTGGATGGGTCGTCTCTGTTCACCGTAAATGGATTTTTCTGTTGACCGGGTTTGGGACCGCTGAATGCGGCATTGACCGATGTATTGCATTTTTTAATAATCATTGCAGTGCTTGTGTTCGCTGCATCGTGGCTTGCCATTGCCGTCTCGGACCTCGGAAGAGCCCGAATCACTGGTGTTATTGCTTCTACGAGCGAGCTAGCTGTCTTCTCCCGTGCAAAAGCGAGTCATCAGAGCGGTAAGGGCTAACATGGATTTTGGTTTTTCTTGACTGAGCTGGCGGGCGAGTGTTGGGGATATACATAACAGGTAGGCCCACAAAGGGTTGGAATATCATGAAGCATGGGGTCCACACAACATGTGGGTCCAGGTCATTTTCATACAGACACACTATCCACTCGGACAAGCAGCATACTATCCACTCGACCAAGCAACATACCATCCACTCGGATGACAGTTCACCACTCGACCATACGACTCACTCGGATATACGAAGACTAGCAGGCAGCAAAGCAGTCGGCATCTTTCTAATAGTGAGGGCTTGATAGTGGGCTGGCATTATGGCATTCATACCCCACTTTGTAACATAGGAGGTGAGGGGGTGGCGCACTCTATATAAGCCACCCCCCACCACTAGACGAGGGGGTCTCTTCTTGGACCGCTCTCTCTTTTCACCATTAGTCTCAGGACTGAGCTCAGGCATGGGGATCCGTTCCTCTCTCTCACACACACACCTTGTAATCTCCGGATATATACTCAGATAAAACAAAGCCTCTCCGGAGCACGAGACGTAGGGTTGTTATCTCCACCGTGAGAGGCCCGAACTCGCTAAAACCACCGTGTCACCCATATGCATCTCGATAGATCATGCTCCATTATACTACCCCTATTCTACTATCAGACTTAGAACCACGACAGTTGGCGCCCACCTTGGGGCCTGGCATCTATCGAGCCATGGTGCAAATGGTTTTTTCTTCAATCTTCGGCAGCGGATCAACTACCATCACCAGATAAACTGGCTGCTGGGGTTCAGGTCATCGCGCCATTCGTACAAACAAAAGGATCAGGGAGTTGCTCATCTCAACTTGTCCTCTTTACAATCAAAGATTGCAATGATCTAACTATGGTTTGTTCTCTTTCTGTATGCACGCGAGCTCATACAAAAGGACACCTCCCTTTCTTCCGCTTGGTGGCTCGGCTCCCGGACGATGAAGCGTCGTCATCCGCTCGCCATCTTCTGGCGTACTCATGGGTGACGCCATCGTCGAGCGTGCACACACGCACCGCCGCTAATGCTCGGCCTGGTTCCGCGACTGGTTGAACGCGTCTACCGGTGGTCCGGTCGACCCGGCTCCTCAGTGAAATACAGCAACCAACGCTCGCGCTGGCCTCGCCCTTGGCTGCGCCGGCCCGCAACTGGACTACAGCCAGCTGCTGATCCTCCTCATCGCCACCTCTCGGCCGCCGTCTGGTTCCGACCAGACCGGCCGTCATCATCGTTTCCAACCTCGTCGTTGAGCCACACGCATGACCGTCGTCGCTGTTCACCTCGCCGTCAGCTCCGGCCTCGCGTTCTCGGCTGCTCGCCGGCGACCTCCGCGGTGGCGGCGCAGGCGCGCATCGCTGTTACCTCCGGTGCTAGTCGCCGGCGACGGTCTCTGACTCTCTATGGTGGAGGCACGCTGCGGCGGGGACCTTCAAAGCAGCCTCGACCCTCAAGTGACGATCGTGCGGGATTGAGGGAATAAACGTCTGATAAGTGCAGGCATAACGTATGCCATTTAATGAGTGATAACTGCATGTAGGAAAAAAGGAACGGAAGGACAACTCCCACACGTACGCAGGTAACGCGGCTCCACCGGCAATCATTAAGAGCATGCCTAAATAACGTCGGTCTCATAATTCCGTCAAGCATGGATCGATCGCTTCGTTGAGGAAATCGCCTTATTAACCGGCCAATTGACGGGAGTTACTAACGCCACTTAATTGCTGCGGCCAGAACCAGGCCATTTCCACAGCTTCCACAGATTCCGCGCCAGTCAATTCATGCATGCATGCATGCATGACTAGCCAGCCTTCAACTTCATGGCCGTATTTGCTAGTGCTAACTTGCAGGGTCACCCGATGGATCTTCAATCGGATAGCTGCGAACCAGATTCGATCAGAGTTCAGACCGATGAATCCACTCGGACGCAGACTCAAGTTCACTCGGCAACGGACCCAAATTCACTCGGCAACGGACCCAAATTCACTCGGACGCCCCGCGCATCGCCACTCCGCGGGACGCGTCTACTTCACTCGGACGCTCCGCGCGTCGCCACTCTGCGGGACGCGTCTACTTCACTCGGATGCTCCGCGCGTCGCCACTCTGCGGGACCCATCTACTTCACTCGGACGCCCCGCGCATCGCCACTCCGCGGGACGAGTCTACTTCACTCCGACGCCTCGCGCGTCGCCAGTCCGCGGGACGCATCTACTTCACTCGGACGCCCCGCGCGTCGCCAGTCCGCGGGACGCATCTACTTCACTCGGACGCTCCGCGCGTCGCCACTCTGTGGGACGCATCTACTTCACTCGGACGCCCCGCGCATCGCCACTCCGCGGGACGAGTCTACTTCACTCCGACGCCCCG